>NW_025765875.1:0-97000 GCF_003918875.1 Haliotis rubra
TCAGTGAAAGTCGAAAGTGCACATAGTGAACTCCAAAACAGCCAATGAAACAGTTTTCAAACCCGTGCAATAAGATTGTAGAGATGGGTTACAGGGTAATTAGCATTTTACATGAAGCAAGATAATAAGTGCTGCATGCTCTCGCAAGGGTAATACCGTCTGATGTATGCCTTTTGTAATAGTGTTACCTGAGCCAGCGGGTGAACTTCTGTGGTTACCGTGGCAGCGGGTAATATTTTTTCCACACTGCTACTGTTGTGTGAGCTTCCAATAAGCAAATACATAGGCGAATAAGTTTATTTCAAATCTCATCAGAAAGAGTGTTTTGATCTTTTTCGGGGCAGGGAATACTACACCATCAACAAATGCTTATATCATTGCGATACCGTACAATGGATACTGTCATAAACACCTATGTTTGATAAAGTATGTGAAAGTTTTCGTGGTTTTACAAACGCCTACACACTTACTCAAGGTACTGTGTCATATGTACAATATTTTTAGGGGTGATCTCTTCAGTTTACCAGAAATTCTGTATGTGGAGTGGACGGGGACAGGTCTTACCGCTTTCTCTGATGCCTGCAACAAGGATGACTGGTTCATTGAAGACGTGAGTTACCAGTCTTGATACTGTGTGAGTGTGGATGTGCTTTATAAGTGATCAAGGATCACTTTGCCCTGCTACTAGACATACGGGAACAATGTTTGTGGCTGTATATAAGAGAAGTGTAGCGTTTGTTTGCTTTGTTTCCTGCCTTTTGACAGACCGTGTAACACAGTCAGGGCGATCGGACTAGTATCCACCGTCCAGAGGACGTCCTTGTCCTGCGTCATAAGGACACCCAGGAGCATTGGAGTTGTGTTGATTGATCGTCTTGTTGATCATTTACTGTTCCCAAATATGTGAAACATTAGGTTTAGATTCCGTTTGACAAATTGCCGTAATTGGTATGGGTGTGTTTCTTAACTTCTTCTTTTCGTTTTGCTTTCTTTTTTTTGTTTAACGTCGCAGCAATGTTTCCAGCTGTATGGCGGTGGCCTGTAGATAACTCAAGTATGGACCAAAGTGATCAATAACACAATCATCGATTCTAATGCAATTGACATATAGGCCAACCAATCAGCGAGCCTGGACCAATCTGATCCTGTTAGTCCTGTCAATCCGTACGGGACATAGGACAGGATTAACCCAAGATAAATGAAATATTGTCACTTGTCAAGAAGTTCAAGGTTTGAACCTACAAAGTTCTTTCCTCCGTTATTACTTGAAGTTGTTGATTTGTGATTTTGTGGTGTTTCAGGCTGTGGTAGAGGCGAAGAGATGGACAGGCGACCGAGACAGAGTGAAGTTTGAGATAAACCATTGGCTGAGAGCAACTCGACGATAATAACAACATTCACGGGAGTAGGTGTACCGTCGATTATCCAGTTGAGGTCTAGTCAAGACATAGGAGCAGCCGACTGCTCACCCATTCAGACATGTGACCGCCATTAAACTCTCATTTTGTTGATAATTACCATATATAACCATAACTGTTGGATCACTTGTTAAAACAGTTGAAGGCCATGGGGCATGGGGTGCGGTGATGAGGGGTGGTGGTAGGTGGTGTGTACAGCATCACGGTACAGCAAACAGTAGGCTGATTCATGTCTTGTTTTTATTGGGCTTATAACATGACAAGCAGTTATGTATTAAATTATTGCATTCACGAATAGTTAATTGTTTTCTCTGCGACTGGCAATATTACATTGTATATAATAAATGCTAAGGAAAGATACATACCATTCCCTTCTACAGACGAGTTAAGTTCGCAGTTTCGTGCACGTACGGGAACGAAGAGAGTGGATGTAAATATTGAGCATGGTGAAACTTTACGTCGGCTGGGCATCACATAGCCTTCAAAGGGACCAGACCAATTTGTACATATACAACATCTAATGTAAGAATTTAAATGGTGTTTCTAAACTATATATCTCTTCATTACACTATCATTTTACTAAACGGAAAACATGATGGTACCACTTACAAAAAAGTCAATTTATTACACACATACATATATACAATTTATGATAGAAGACCTAGAGAGCAACATCTCTGGTAGTTCATTAATGCGATGCCCACTCACGTGGAAACACATCTCTGTCATAGATGTATTTGCTGCACTCATATAAATCTCTGGCATTTTAAAAAGTCCATTACAGTCAAGCAGATACACTCTAGGACTTGGTCATCTCCATCTCTTTAAACGTAGTGTGTTTTACTTGGCTAAGCGTAGGAGTAAAACGTGGTGCTTTTGAAAATTAGATTACTGCTAGACCGAGTCCATAGTCTCTTTAATTAGATATATATTTAAAGACTATCCATTCTGTCTACCACTGATTTACTCAAACAACAGAATGTTTATCTCCCAACAGCCCCATAGATGTGCTAGTGAGTTATAATTTTGCCAACGCATTGGAGAATACAGCTATATAGCGATGGAAACAAGGTAATCAATTTAAAATATCTGTCCACAATGGACAGTTAAACCAACTGGTAGGACTCTCACAGATATGTATTTAAACTTTGTAATTAAATCTAAAATACTTTAACCATAGAGGACGATACAATATAAAAACAGGCTATGATCGCCAACAACTGGACAGAAATTAGGGACCATGGCCCCCCATAAAACATTTACCAAATGTAATTTTTTCAACTTCCCCGCCTCAGACAAGGCTCTTTCTCGTATTGTTGGTGATGTCGTAGAAAGTAATGCTATGTGACAATTATCGGTTCTTTTAAGACGGTACGGCGACCAGAGTACCATGTGATAAGCCAGTTGGTATTATGATAAACGCACGCACACAAGTACACAAACCAGAGGTTGAGAGTATCAGGAGTAATACACGTCATCAGGCGAGAAACTCGAACCTATCCAATCTGGTTCATCTAGTTACCTGTTCTGGGTATGTTGAACCTATCCACCTGTCTATCTTAGTTGCCTGTTCTAGGTATGTTAAACCAATCCACCTGTCTATTTAATTGCCTGTTCTGGGTATGCCGGAACCTATCCACTTATCATGAATTAAATCACCCGCAGTAGGTTGTCATCACTGTACCTCTTGCTTCGCCGGGAGAATCATCGAGAATAATATCGACAGTCTTGTTTCTATCGATACTGTAATTTCATACCTTCAAGGAAAGTATGTATTCATCCACCTGTTTTCTTTATTGTCCCATGAGAGTAAAATGAAGTCCCAAAACTTTCAAAGTAAACTCTAAATTTGCTACTTTTAAACGTAGTATTTTGTTATTTAACTGTCACAAATTTTCCTACAATCGAAAGCGGCTGAAGGGATGGTGTAAAACCAAGCTAGGGTCCATGCAGGTAGCAAAAGCAATGTTTCCATGACCCTAGTGGTGATCTGGCCTTCAGTTGTTACATCTATAGCCCCCGTTTTATACCGTATTGCCCTTTAATTGGAATGTTTTAGCTTGCTCGCTAGTTCTATATTCATATATGTGATTCCTTCGCATTTTACCGTCCATCGTCGACAGATTTTAATCTTCAAAATGTTTTTATTGTATAAAATTGTTTCGTCACGATATGGTTGAGATATTGCCGATCTGACGATAAATATTAACTCACCTCACTCAATTCCACCTGTTTTACTCTGTGCTGTTGTGGAGGATGGATGATAGTCAGATGGTAATACAAACACTTTACGACCTTTTCGCTGGATCTGTTCATTAAATTACCAACCGCCATGAAGTGCTGTAGGAAGATACGTTGACCTGGTTTCTCGGGATGAACTCACAATCACTTCCCAAGATAAAGTGTTAGCCCCCAAATAAGGTTTTCATTTCCGTGTCTACATCCATTTGAATAACCATTATCTCTTTACCAACCACATTTGTTCTTCAATATTCATGAGGTACGTGTTTCTTCTATTTAGTATTTTTTTAAGAAATATGTTCCGTGACCGTAAACGCCGTATGCGCTGATGTCGTACAGAAGATTAAGGTCAGCCTGAATATTTCCTAAACTACCTGTATTGGACGAAAATCTTGAACTAAAGGCGAATACCAACAAAATCAGCGAATTACACTGCAGTCAGTACGAAACATATTTGTTCGAGGGAGTGAGTGAGTGAGTTAAAATTTCATTGTCACATCGCCACTGTTCAGCCAACCGTGACGAGACCACTACTTGTTGGACATAGTAATTAACGGCAAGTTATCAAAAACTGTCAGCAATTAGATTATCACAGAAATGAATTTCAAATTAGTAATTAAATCTAAAACACTTAACTATATATGTATATACAATATATAAACAGGCTATAGATTGCCAACAACTAGAGGAAGATCACCATGCTAGGGGATCAAATTCGGATTTGAATCATCCTTGCAGCCGCTACATTATACTTGTAGAAGTACTGATTAGACAGCACTTCAGTATCAGCTAAACTGAAAAACACGTGGGTATCTGGCCTTGGGTCGACCTTGTCATCAGTATCCAGGTGACTGTTTGATTTGGGGTATCTGGTCTTGGGGTCGACCTTGACATCAGTATCCAGATGACTGTTGATTTCAATGGGGTATCTGGCCATGGGGTCAACCTTTGTCATCAGTATCCAGGTGTTTGATTAATGGGTGTTGGTTTTGGGTCAACCTTGACATCAGTATCCAGATTGTTGTCACAGTATCACCTATAGATGGATTCTAATGTCTCCTGGCTTACCAATTGTGAGTCAACGTATCCGAAGGACAAATCAGTGCACATTGGTACCACACTCTACTTCAATGATTCCTGTTTGTCTTCCATCGGTTTCTATTTCAATTTTATTAATAACACACCAAAAGTTCATCCGTTGTTTTGATGAAGCTCTGACAACTGACCTCATAATTCCACAGCACACTAAAACAATTCACAACCATAGTGCATTCTTGTTCTATTTTAGTTTCAGAAACGTTATGGGCTTATTACTACATAAATAGTACCAGTACTCCATTTGACTGTACGGTGGACATTCATCGATTGATACTGATACTCGTTCGAACAGATCACTCTTTACTCTTCTTCAGGAATTAATGGGTATTATATTTTATTTAGCTGGATAAATTTCTAAAATATTTGAGAAAAAAAACGATTCTGCGAACCATTTTCTCAATTTTGTAGTTTACTCTATGGAGGATGACGTCCCTTCGTGATGGGAAAATTTGTGCATTTGGTGTTCTGGGAGTTTACGTTCATGTGCACTTTTATGAAACGTACTATGAAGAAACATGACGCATCGAGCCAGGAGACAAAGGAACCATTATACTCTTGTTCTGAACATAAATTTGTTTCAGGGTGACCTGTGGCACACACTGAAATGTGTATATTTTGTGTACAGCAGACACAACAAACGATGTCGGGGTTACAGTGATGATCGTAAGTAGATATAGAATATCAGCTCAAGAATAATCTGTACATCACACAGTTGTATTCTATTTCTATGAACGAGTCATGTAAGATGTATAGTCAACATCGAAACACTTCAGCCATGGCCAGACGTAAAAAAGTTATAAATTAATAATAATACACAGTTTATTTGAAGAAAACCCACCGGACATCAAAGGACAGTAAAATAACCTGATAATCACAGTTAGAGAATTGGAAACTAGCATCTAAGTTTTGAAATGAGACAGATAGTACAAGGACAATACTATAACAAAACGGCCTGGAGATCAGCAGCAACCGAAGGTAAGATCACCGCGACACAGGGACTTGTTTATATAGTCGATGCTGGACTAATTAATTTTGATAGCGCATTTAGTCATCGGGTGTATTTTGCAAATTGTCGTCAATTGAAAATTCAATAAACCGTTGACACCACAGAGAATGGTTGAATAATCATAAAGTAAAGTTATGAATGGAACGAGTTCAGGGTGAGCACCTGGTAGTGGTAAGCAGCAAACTGTGAGGGTTTCCAAGGATGCACCCAAAGTCGGGAACGGCTGTTCCCACAGAAAGTACCCCACACCACGCCCCCGAATCTGCTCGACTTCCTGTACACAAACATTGGGCATACCTATTCACGATGTCTTCTCCAGACTTATGCCTGCCGTCCGCGGAATCTGAGGGTAAACCTGATTCATCAAGCTAAAGACGACTCGATTCCAGTCTCTCTAGGTCCATCGGAGGTGACGTTGATCCTACAGCAGACGTTGGATGTTGGATAAAACGGCGTCGTAATATTGGCCCACGATATGGACGTAAGCTGAGAATGGAGATTAAGTACCCCCTTAATAGATTTCGAATGGACTCCCAAGTTCAGCTCGACCTACCAACGTCTCAGCCCCTGGTTAATGTGGAAGCCGTGGCAGAAATCTGTCACGTAGGTGACGTGTAGGACGATTTGATTTGTCTTTTCTGCTTGGGCCGTCACACGTGGACGACCTGACCTTTAAAGCGACTGTGAAGTGCAGCCAGTTTGTTGTAGACGACTCCTGTAAGTCATACAGAGTACGACGGCTTCGCATCCCATTGTTTCTGCGGACGTCAATAACTGATCTTCCTGCTTGTGTAACATGCCAACGTTAAGTAATGTTCACGTTGCACATTTGACAATCGTGGCATTTCAAGCACCGTTAGAATCATGGTTTGCGAAAAGTGTTTTTGAACCCTTGAGGCCAATGCAAACACGTTCATATGAAGAAAAACTTCGGACGCGAAGATCACGTGATAGACTGCACGTGCAAAACCTGATTTGACACTCAACGTCATTTTGCACGACGAATGGATGGTTTTGAGTGGGTTTTACTTTTCAACGTTTTCTAGAGTCGAAAGATAGGGGATCCCCATTTCTCGACATGATAGATGTGTATCATCAGGAGAAAAAAATATTCATTATTTTTCAAATTACACTTCTGCAAAGTTTCTTTGGAGAAAAGCAGCCCAACCATGAATCTATTATTAACTGACAGAATTCAGTGACTTACTGAACATCTGAAGTAATATATTACATAAACTAGCTCAACCATCTATCTATTTAATCGCCTCTTACAGGTGTTCTTTTCTATTTAATCGCCCTTAGAGGTGTTCAGGGAGTTTATTAAACACTCGGCGGCCGATAATATGAGCAAACTATCTCTATATTTATTGCCTCTACAGCAATACGAATGATGCTAGAGACACATTCTATTATTCACCGTTCATTGACTTGGTTGATCTAGTTTCTGCTTACAATTTCTTGAAGTCTGTGACGATGTATGACACGACAAAACAGCGGTAGACGGATGCACCAACAACACATGCATGAAGAGATTACCAAGTAAGTATCCTTTAATATTGAAAATACTCGAGAAGGTACAGCCAGATCGCTAATGGACATAATGATGTTTTAACACATTAATAGTAATCACTTTTTAAGAAAGAGGGTTTCTGTTGTTGTTTGAGCACGCTACTCTTTAACAGCATGATAGATGCATACACAGCTTTAACGAAAGGTGTGGTATTTGTTACAAACGCTTTGGAACATTAGCACCCCAGGAATTACATTGAACTTTTAAAAATGTTTCTTCTGAAACCAAAACAACGCTATATGAAATCATTTGGCTAAAAGTTAACATAGTTATCGCAGAAAAGTCTTCCAACAAGCATACCCACGGATACCATTTGTATTTGAACTGGTGAAGATCTGCTAGCATCAGTCTCAGCAACCCATGCTAGCTGAGATCATGATCGAGGTCAGACTCGTTGGACTTGGTACCCCGATTGCATGGGGAGTGAGGAGTTAATATTTAACGTCACGTCGGCAATATTGCAGCCATATCGTGACAAAAACAAGCCATACGATGCAGAAACATTTTGGCCGATTGCATGGACTGTTGATCACTGGATTGTCTGCACGAGTATTCTTCAGATGACCGCTATACATTGAAATGTGACGTTAGGCAACAGAAGAAAAGCTTCTGAACTGTCAAAGTCGGATATGATAAGTATGTGATGCAAAATCTAAGACGGCGAAATAGATGTAGCATATTTATATTGTCTGGTCAACATATAGTTTCATTATATGCATATATGTCACAGATATATTTTGAAAGACATAATCTGCTTCTTTATGTTGAAATACTGACATTTCATTTCCTATCAATCAACTCCCCGAATATATGATTAAAGGCCCGTCAAATTTCAGGTGTGTGAAATGTTGTTAATCCTGACAGCCCCATAATAAGTACAATATCATAATCCGCCCCAGAACAGATAAAGTATGAACAATATGCCTTTAAATAAATTAGAAAGGATAAACGTAAGTGATGTCGACACCCTTTGGTAGTGACATGATCTTCTGATTTCAGTTAATGTCAATCGATAATCTAGTTGAGAATGTTTCCCTTGGATACGCACGTTATTGCTCAACGAGTACAGGTTTAATTGTATCTTCTCTTTGTGCTAAAGCTCGTTCTACATTTCGCATATTTCTTGCAATTTAGCGATATATATGACGAACAAACAAAACAGAAAAGGCAAGGTTTAACCAGCCTTTTATTTTGATATCTTCACAAATGAACGTTTAAGTAGTCTGAATATGACTAAATTTACAGGAAATACAAGGATGATTATCTCGGTACGACATGGGAAACACATGACAAGGGCCGTAAGTCCAAAAACAAATTGTAACATAAAACAAAGCATGGGCTTTGGTACTCAAACATTGTTCAAAAATTAATTGATAATTTTTAGTAGGGACGGAAAAGGTCAACTGATCGAAAGTTACTGATCCAATATGTAGCTGTACAATCATAACCTTTATGTTGAGATTTGATGCATCCATTTCCAAATGATAATGGATGCTACTTTAGTCTGGTTAAGGTTTAAGCCATATGTAGTGTTGTCAACTACGATATATGCTGATAACCCAAATATAATGAATGTGGGAAATGATACTTTGAAATATGAAAAATAATATCGAAACGAAAGGCACGAGAATACTCAATCCCATACTAATTGATGATAATGCCAGAGGTAAACAGTGGTTTCCCCACCCTTTCCAAGCCATAGGGAAACAAACGACTTGTCATTAACCTTCACGACCGGAGCCGACGGGACTCTGATTCAGAGCTAACCTCAATTGTAGGTAATACTTGGGCCCCAGGGACGAGTTGGTGTTAATTGAGAATGGGAAAGACGCCGACTACAGAAGGGACGTCGTAGTTATCCACGGTAGGTTAACACACATGAAGAGGAAGGTCAGATAGACCGGACAGGCAATGAAGGTGAGCCAACAGTTCCCAATCTGAAAGATGCTGAAAGATGCTAACTTACACTCAGGGTAAGCTATATGTTGCCAATCTGGAAACACACTGAAGGAACTAATCCAGGAATGCTAACTGTAATCTCATGAAACAACGACGCACACCCGAATTATTAATTTAATGAAGAACAGCACCACATAGATAAAACAAGACTGTACTCGAACAAAATATAGCACACTAACACTAAATAATAATAACTGCAGGCTAGCTGTCTCCTGGAACAGACTGTATTGACAAAGTGAACACTTAATGCAAGCTAAGTGTTCTCTGGAAAGACGCTGTAGAAGACAATTTTACGTCTGTGAAAGTCAAAAGACAAATGTTTTGGGGTCAGGGTTTTGATAAATCACCGTCACGTTCATAGCAACATATACCGAGTCAAAAGAAACTTCATTGTAATGTAATTTGAAAAATAATGAATGATTTTTCTGATGATACATCTATGTATCCGAAATGGGATCCCTGGCCCTTCGACTCTAGAAAAAACGTTAGCAAAAACCCACTCAAACCCATCCATTCCGTCGTGCAAAATGACGTTAGTGCCAAAGAAGGTTTTGCACGTGCAGTCGATCACGTGATCTCTTCGCATCGAAGTTTCTTCATATGCACGTGTTTGCATTTCTGGCCTCAAGAATTGAAAACACTTTTAAACCACCGTGCCCTAACGGTACTTTGAAACGCCACGATTGTCAAAAATGCGTAATCGTGAACGTGCCGTTGGTACGCAGCTGTAAGCGGGAAGATTCAAGTTATTGACGTCGCAAGCAATGGGATGCAGCTGCCGTAATTTTGTAATAATTTGCGAGGTCAAAGTTCACCAAACTGGACACACCACTTCTGATCACCTAAGGTCGGGTCGTCCACGTGTGACGTCACGAGCAGAAGACCGTCAAATCGTCCTATGCCTACCTACGTGACAGATTTCCGCCGGTTGATACGAACCAGGGCTGAGATGTTTAGGGAGGTCGACTGTCCCTACAGACCCATTCCTGGAAATCGGTTGGGGGCTGCTTAATCTTCCATTCCCTGACGTCCATATCGTGGGCAGACATTGACGCTGCTTTCATCAACGTCCGGGCCTGGCCTGCTGGCCCAACGTCACTCCGATGGACTCCAGAGAGACTGGAATCGAGCTCGTCTTTAGCGATGAACCCAGGTTTACCCTCAGATTCTGCGGACGGCAGGCGCAGAGTCTGGCATCGACGTCGTGAACGGTATGCCCAATGTTGCGTACAGGAAGCCGATAGATCTGGGGGCGGGAAGCTGCATGGTGTAGTGCTTTCTGTGGAACAACCTCGTTCCTGACTTCTGGTCATCCGCTGTGGAAACCTCTACACAGCTGCTGCTTTTACCGCGACCAGGTGGGTGCTCACCCCTGAACTCGTTCCTTCTATGCAGGCTCATGGCCCAGGTCTACAGTTCCAGGATGATAATGCTCGGCCGCATACTGCGATGTTGACACGAAATCTCCTTCAAACGCTGGAATCAACGTCATGGACTGGCTTTCATCGAGGTCCCCTGACCTTAATCCAATAGAGCACGTTTGGGATGCACTTCTGGAGAAGCGCTTCGGTGGTCTTGTGGAACCAACCTCCCAGAATTTGCAGGAACTTGGCGCTGCTCTCTTTGCATGCAAGAGCAATGGCGCAGAATCCCCAACCACGTGTTCACAAGCATCAGTGCTAAGTCGGATGAGGAGACGGTGTTTTGACAGTGGTGGAATAAGAGCGGGGCGGCCATACACGATACTGGAACTGAGAAATTTCTGCATTTTTATTCTTTTGTGACTTGACATTCTGTATACCCATGTTTTGGAACGGCGGTGTAGCCTAATGGAACTTGATTATGGCACTGTCAGTGTATCGAGTACATCACACAGATCTCTAGCAATGAAATAATAACACTCTAAACCATCTTACCATCTCTTGTTCCTTTATAGTGCCCTGAAGAAAGAATGTGAAGTTTCTTTGACTCCAGTATAGTAAGTGTACAGTGGGCACCGTATCGACGAACATAGATATTAAGTGGAAGTTGGTATTTATTGTTTGACTCAATACTGCAATGACTCAAAGGAGTAAATGATGTTTTCAGGGGTCCCATTTCAACAAATGTTTTCTTTCAGTTTGTTGACGATTCTGTTCAGGACCGAAAGCCATTGATCTTGCATTTTCTAACCTCTGCTACAGGATGACTGGTTCGTTGCAAACGTGAGTTACAAAGATTGAGAATATTTTAGTGTGAATGAATTCAGGCTAAACATCCTATCGACACTACTATCCTAGCTGAATAGCTTCGAGAAGGTGTAATGTAATATATGGTGTAATATACATGTATATTAAGTGACTGGCTCTGGCACATTGCCCGCCCCTATATGTAAGAAGGACAGTACCCTAAATCGGGGACGATATGGCATTGATCCGTGAACTCCTTTCTGCAGCAAACATTTGTTACACAGACTCAACCTGAGTAATACCGATAATTATGGGTTCCAACTGAAGAGACGAACATCTTTGACTGTCGCCAAAGATGCAGGTTTAACCTGACCAAAGTGTGATGCTCTATCATTTGGTATTTTACTTATTAAGTTGAGTCCAGTATTGCTTGTGTTGGCAGGTATGGAGTATAAAGACATGGCTACAGGCGACAGAGACAGAGGAAGTTTAAGACCAACTACTGGTTGAGTGCAACTGAAGAACAAGAACACAATAACTGGAATATCATGTTACCACATGTTTTCAGCCGGAATATTGTCCAGCATACTTGAAAATACCTCGAATGCCACCTTCCTGTAGAAATGTGAAATATTGAATACAGATATACCCTGCCTGATCTGTAAACAGATAGTTCTACTGAATTCTATGGCTGCCATGGTGAATGACATTTCTCTCACTAAACCATGGCAAGATGAATAAATACGCCTGCAGGTTGTCACCATTGCAATTCCTCTTCTTGTTGGAGAACCTTGAGCCCGGTGGACGTCGACTCCTCTTTGTTTTAGCGATACCCTAGTACATCTAATCAATGCCTTCTAAGGAAAGTATATGACTTGTAAAAACAAAGCACACGTAAAATCTATATATCTGATTTCTTTGTACATCTAATCATAATGTTTTGTCATGCCATGAAAGTATGTTTTTGTGAGGCAAATCACCCGTTGGTTGCTCATAGATGTTAATTCTACTCAGGCAGATGTCATCCTTCTTAAAAATTGTTGTAATTTCCCAACATCTAAAATGGTGAGTTTCAAAGATAAATTCACGAGAGTTCTTTACGTAGCTCTTTCTTTAGTAGCGTGAGGAAATACATTTGTCTCCTGGTTTAATATGTTGACAAAGATTCGCCGAGACGGATCTGATGCTCGGTTGTCCCTCTCGGATTGCCTGCACATTAAACAAAACAAAGCCATGCCCTGCATAACAAAGAGTCGCCTTTCAAAAGGCACGGTTGGTTAAACCGTAACATTACTCGAAGGATGTGTCCACCCAGACACTACTAGATCGTGTGAGTAGATGTCAGAGGCTGAATGCTGACGAGTAAAGGGTTCAAAATGGCTGCCAGTTACTTGCTCACAATTCAATCAATCTGATTGTTTCCAGGGTACAGGTGCGAGGAGGATATCGGTAGTACTTAGATAACGAATCCCACATTTGCTGTCGCAACGAGCACCGTCTCTAGTTTGATACACCCAATACATGTCTATTTGCCAAAATGTAAAACACAGAAGTATGTAAGGATTTGATCCCACCATACACAATGGTAGCAAAGGCACCAAATCTCTTACCCACCCTAGTATGGTGATCTACCTTCAGCTGTTGGCGATCTATAGCCACCCATTGTCGTAAATACTCTCTACTTCTAGCATATATACTAGCTAGTTTTAACTCAATCTGTGATAATCTAGTGGTTAAAATTCGTCCTTCGTTGACAGGGTTTTATATATTATATGTATGTATTTATGAATTTAGGAACTAGTTTTAGTCACGATATGGCTGAAATATTGCCGATGTGACTTTTAAATCTATAACTCACCTGACTAATCCCACAATATTACCTGAATTGTTGTCAGGCATCAGAAATCTGAGCATGAATTCATGGTCGAAAGTCATAGCAGTTCCTACATTTCATTTTATACATTCAAGAATCGCTTCTCGCCCTGACACTCACCCAACAGGGGGTTACTGACCCTGGCATTACACAATGCTCTGTCCAGTCTGCTTACTTTGTCACTGGACATCCACAGATAGTAGCTCATTCATGGTCTTGTATCCGTCAACCTGAAATTATTAATTCACTTGTAAAAACTGGGGTATAATGACCAACAATAGTTCACAAGGCTAGATCTGCCCACACACGGAGTGTCATGCTACAGGCATACGACTACACACAAGTTCACAAGACTGATCTGCTCACACAAATGGAGTGCTATATACAGGCATACAACTACACGATGGTAGTCCTGGCTCCACCTCCCTCCTTGCAAGACACGATACTAGAGGAATTACACAGAAGTATCCTGGAACAACCGGAGGAAAGCTGTGGCTAGAGTATATGTGTGGTAGCCTACAATTGAGGATGATTGTGAAAGAAATGTCCAAACCGTCCAGTCAAGAAAATCAAAACGAGAAATAATCTGGGCCATTGGTACTCTTTGGGGATTTCAATCACTATGGCAACGTGTTGACGCTGACTTTGCTGGACCTCATCAAGGCTAGATGATTTTAGTCGTGGTAGATGAATTCCCAAAAATGGATTGAGAGCCTTGATGAATGGCACCCATGAAGGGCAACCTCCTCATGGTGGTGCTGGGTCACGCCAAGCCTCTCAACCCCGCTGTGGGATCCGGGATATTTGGTCCACCAACCAGTTTGCCGTTGCGCCCCAATGGTGGAGGAAGGGAGTTCAGTTGAGGGCACTGGTTCCAGGAACAGTGTTCCTTTGCCCAACACACCACTTCTCGGCCCTATCACCTAGACGGGTGGGTAGAACTGGCCCGGAATCTCTATCAATCATTGGTCAGCTAAGCCCTGTGTATGTATATTTTGTACACACGTTTTGTGACACTTTGAAAATGTTTCTCTGGAAATGACTTGTTTCATGTTTGTGTTTCTTTGAATTTGTAAATATTTCACTTTGTAATTTTGCCCAGAGCAAATTACACCCAGAAGGCGGTGGCTCATGGCCAATCTATGGACAAATTAATCTTTTCGTTTTTCTGCTTGGAGTATATCATCCGAGTATCCTTGTGCTACAAGTTGAGACCCACTTGTGTTTAGCATTGTCCTTGCGGGATAATTGTGGTGGGTGGGGAGCTCCGGATGATGAACCAATAAAAACCAACCATGGCATACGAAACCCTTAAAAACAAAACGTCCACTTGATACTGAATCAGATGATAACGAACAACGACTGTCCATTGATTACTGGCCACGTTTTCTCGTGATTGAGACTCAAGAAAGCACAAGATTAAAATTGAACCCTTTGCAATACAGAAAGGCATACAAGGCATTGCCAGTGACGTTAAAAATATCAAACGTTTACGTCAGGTGCATACCGTTGAGTGCAGCAAAAGATCCCAGGCTAATAACCCGATGTCGACTGGAAACATTCGTCGGCATTCCAGCAGTCTCTCCTCATGACCACCGAAGACCAGCAGCGAACCATCAGGAGATAGAGATCGATTGTTTGCTGACATGTCTCGAACTTTGATATTACTTCTGAAACAAAGATCGCGTCACATACGTTAAGCGCTTTACAACACGTGTACCAGAAAACCAGATACGTATTTTCTGTTTTCGCTTCCAAATGCTCCTCAGATCAGTAAAGGCAGGTTATTGTCATTACATTTCCACATACTAACGCAGCGAATGCCAGAAGTTTGGTCGCTGTTGTACTTTCGACATTGTTGTGTTACTGCAGAAGACATAACAGAAGATTGTGACAGCGACTTTAAGAATGTTACCGTGTAGGAACACCATCATTCAAAGATCCGATCTGAACAGCAGATGGAGATCAATACATCGTTTTTTCCGCAACATTAGTTTTATCGATGTTCTACGATCTGAAATTGTTGAATTTATGAATTCATATTAAACATTGCTCGATTCAATCTTCACTAATAAATGAAGCCGTCAGACGAATTTAACCTGCTCACACCACCAGATTTTACCGCCTGCACATCTACGAATCGGTGAATCACTTTGAAAGATGTTTAACAGAATCATTCATATGCCTTTTCGTCAATTAACGGTTCACTGGTCGTCAACGTTCAACCAATTAAACAGTAGTAAATGTAGTAGTAGAGCTTCAAGGTCAGATGATAAATCGCTTAATGGATCATTTTCGAGCACGTGTTCCGAATGCCCTCGGTGGAAGAATAGATAGAGTCTATTCATTAATATCGTGCAGTGAATCGAGGATCGACAATTAGTCAGCATTACTCAGGAGGCGACGCCAGCTGCAAGAGACATATCTTTAATACAATTCCAACTTCTACGCCTCAGCTCTGGTGCCTGGCAATTATTTTTCCAGGTGATGGTTTCAACGCTCCTACCTCATCCCTATTCCCGGAATAGTGAAATGCAATTCAAGCGTTCCTAAGCTACTTCCTTAAATCACTCAATCTCCGCCGTTGCAGTGCGACTTACCTAAGTGTGCATTTACATTGTGCTCTGTATCCCACCCTTCATCGACACTTCAGCTGACTGATCTTCAATCACCGTATGATCAACCCCTGCCATGTGTTATCATATGACCTAAACGGTCACAAACTCCACCTGGGCACTACCACTAATACTAGTAAAAATTGGAAGACTTCATTTCCAATAACGACCTGCATATTTAATGATGATTCAAGTTCCATCTGCATCCTGCAACTGGCACTTATTCTTGATTTATCTCAGATTCACACCTCCCGAATGAATTTGATTGGTCTTGTTCATAATGACCCTCGCAGCACCACTCCCCAACCATGTTCAGAAATAACTCCATCTGATTCTCCTCGTACACAAGATGGAACTTTCATGCTAACTGGTCTTCATTTCAAACTAACTGTAACGACCAATTGTTTCCAGTATAACTGATCCCATTCAAACCTTTCTGATGTTTTAAATGAAATAGCTGATGAGTGCATACCAAGTCCCTCTACGACTCCACATGTACGAAAACCATGGTTTAATACAGATTGTAGACAAGCCAGAAAAGCGAGAAAAGGCCGAGCTGTTATCGCCATCATCCAACCGTCCACATAACTAAATAAATTTAAAATACTCAATGCAAAATTCCTTTAAACAAAACAAACCACAACTTTGGAGAAATTACAGTTCCAAAATTAATTCATTTCAATGTCTGGTTTGGAACATTATTCAGCTTAATAAAAGGCAAAGGTTCGTAATCATTGCACACCATCTTAAAGATGTGACAACTGATAACTGATAAATCTGGATATTGCAAATAGAATTGGCTTAAACTCATAAAAATTCATCATCGGCAAATATAGTCCCTGAGTTTCGGTGATATCAGAAACAAAAGGAAAGACAAACTTAATTCTCTAATCAAATAACGGTGAAGATTATACGAAAGTACCACTACATGAGCTACACTGCTCTCGAGCAAGCTTCATGACACTGCAGCGGGTGATGACAATATACATTACCAGCTACTGAAACATCTTTACTGGAACCATGTCTGATGACACTTTTAGATATATTTGACAAAAATAATGGACGTCTGGAGAATTTCCTCCCTTTCATGGCGTAATGCCATTGTAGTCCCAATACCAAACTGGCAAGGATCATACAGATTCCGCCTTAAATACAGACCCATATCTCTAACTAGCTGTGTTTGTAAACCATGGAACTACAGAAATAATAGATTAACTTGGTATCTTGAACCACAACCTTATAACCAATATTCAATGTGGTTTCAGGAAAATCGTAGTACCATTGATCTTTGGTGCGCTTGGAATCCTTTGTTAAGAATGCTAAGAAAACATGTGCTGTATCAATTTTCGATCTTGAGAAAGCTTATGATAGACCCACGCTTACGGCTTTGGGAGCTGATCATAGAGGATTGAAGATCAGTCAGTTGAAGTGTCCAAGTGAAGGTGGAATATACAGAGCTAATAAATGTAAATGCTACACCCAGAGTGGGTAACTGCAACAGCTTGAGATTAGTGTTAAGAGTAACAGGGCTGTGAATTACATTCTGCCTAATAAGGATAGTAGAACGTCCAGCCCTGGGAGGGGAAAAAATAATTATAGGTTTTAAACCGACGTGTTGCACTATATGTCTGTTTCAGATATGTCTCTTGCAGACAGAACTCGATGGCTGCTAAATCCTGGAGTAATAGCTGTATTTCATTAAAATTTGTCCTGAGTCCCCACAGTTCCACTGCACGATATTGGTGAGGACCCATCTATTAGGCGTGACTAATTGGGGATCTACCCCAAGTAACTGCTTCGAGGGCGAATGCCATGTGCCCTAGGGGACGTTTCGGACACGTCCATGTCCCCGCGATCCGCATTTATTAAATAACTGATTTTATCATCTGACCCCTTGGGGCTCTGCCACCTTTGTTTCTAAATCTGGCTTCGGTTTGGCTCCTGTTCTAACAAATTGGTTGAACGTTTGATCGCCGATTGGAGCACCGTTGGAGTTGACTGGAGAAGAGTGCCACGGTCATGAGATGGTTCTGATTGGACTTGGGGCGTCGGTGAAGTGGTTCTGGTAGCTTGTGCAGATATTGCAGGGTGACAAAAATCTGAGGAGAATCGGTTGTGGTTTCTACAAATTGTCCACAGCTCTCACAGACGACGGTTAGTGGAGGAGCTAACCGCATTGACAAGTTTTGGCTACATTTACAGGATTCCTATTTTCAGATCGTACATCGCTTTTAAGTAATTCCAGTAAAACTACTGAAGTTTTGGGTGAACTGATCTTATTGATCTCCATCTGCTGCTTCCAGATCGGACACAATCTTTGAGAATGATGAGTGATTACGCCTGCACAGTTGGTACATTTCTTAAAGTCACTAACAATCTTCGTTGCATGTGTCTTCTTCACCAAGTGAGCACACACAACAGACAATGTGCAAGTACTCAACCCCATGACCAAACTTCAATGTTCGACCCAAAGGACAGGTATGTAGGTGTCGACACATAATCTGCGACAATAACCTGCCTTTACCGATCTGGGAGCATTTGAGAGGAAAACGAAAACAGGCACGTGCCAGTCTTCGAATGGTTTTCTGGTTTTTTACGCGTTGTAAAAACTAATCCATGTGACCCCTTGATCTTCCATTCTCGAAACAACATCAAGTTCAGACATGTCAGCAAAACAATCGATCTCTATCCTTGATGATTCCTTTGCTTATCTCAGTTCCATGAGGAGAGACTGACCGGAGTGAGTGAGTGACATTTAACGTCACATCGGTACTGGAAATATATTGTGACGAGAATGGGATTGAAATAACATAGGAGCATGTTATAGTCTCCGTCGACGAAGGATCAGAAACAACCAGAATATCATCATTAACTAAACTAGTATGAAGGCCAAACAGAGAGCACTATTTAGATCAATGTTAATATAGCCAATAATAGAGTAGATCACCAGTTCATGGGGACTTCATAGTAATTATTACCAGTACGGGACTCTTTAGTTGATTTACACCATCTCTTCAGCCGTTGGCGATTGTAAGAAAATAGCTACAATTACTGAATAGAATGTTGGTTGCCGTAATCCCCCGGCTAAAGTTTGAATTGATCTCTGGTTTGGGACTTACCCTTCAGGGTATCAATACCTATCGTCACGTTAAGTCTCGAGGGTACAGCCGACTCAATCGAATTCAAATATCAATGGAAATATTTATTATTTCAAGATCAGTCAACGGGGCCCTATTTCCTTTGTAAATCAACTATTAAACGATACCAACATTCATCGTTTTCGAATATTGATACTATCCGTGAATATTACCCACCGGACCGTGATCCTCTCATCGGTTAAGCGATAAACGGAGATCTCGTTTTGCTAAATATCGATAAGACGTCAAGATGGTTTACCCTCTTCACCTGGATTTATCAACCAGTAACGATGTCGAAGTTTTATCAGCATGGCCTCATTAACAATTACTAAACTCACTTTCATTAGACGAACGTAATGTTCTCAATCGCCGGTCATCAGAGCAGCGGGACAAGAAGCGTCACCGTTGAGCGTCGTTCAGCAGCAAGATCGTCATTGTGTTCCAGAAATGGCAATCAACAAAACATCGACGTCAGCGTATAGTTGATAATAATCAATAATTTCTGGTTAAAGCGGATGTCACGCCATAATAGCTCGAAGATCGACGAAAGAGCGGGAAAAGATTGCTACCGTTTACGTTTAGACGTCGTCGAATCGAGCGAAGTTGTCGTTATCATGGCGTTTGCTTCGCCGTAAAATAAAGAACGCTAGAAGATATTGTTCGATCCAATGACAAAGCGGCATGATAATGCCGCCTGACTCATCTCGTAACAAGATTTGGTGATGTAATAGCGCCTGATTTTACCGACATACTTCCAGCCATAATGTAATCATTGCTTCAGATTTCAAACCTGTCGAAGAACACCGAAGTCACCAGCCGTCATGAGCAGTTATGGAAGATTTAGCGGTATTCAGTCATGCCTAAGCGCGAAGAAATGGTTTGGCTCCAACAAGATAAGGGAACAATACCACAGCCGACTTCACAAGAAGGATTGAAACAGTCAACGCAGTATCAGACTCGTTAGAATAGAGTTTCGATTATATACCGTATTTGACGACGTTGGTAGATGAACAGCCCGAAGAAGAGGGTTCTAAAGATCAACATCAAAAGTCTTGTGTCTGCGGTGACGAATGTCAGCAGCAGGTCTCCATACGACGGAAAATAACGAAAGACAGCGGGAGGAGGGCAAGTTGACCTCCCCAATTTCGGTTGAAACTTCTCAACAACGGGTTCGCTCGGTTTCAAGCGATTTAATATGCCAGAGTCGAAAGACCAAGAATTGGGTCTTCGATACATGTCCTGCCCATGCGTTTAGTCACAAAAGCGTCACCAGTTTTGACCGGTACTAAAGTCGTTTTCGCCATCATTTATTTGCCTTTGAGTTTAAACATAACCGCAATCGTCGTTCAATAGCAGCGCATATCACGACGCGTCATTAAAATTAACCACGCGACCATCATCGAACATTTAAAACCTTCGATAAACCGTCAATTCAATAAACAGTATCGGTATCAAATACCCCCGATATCCGTATAACCTTCCCGACTCGAAATCGTCTCGCCATTTAAAAAGTCATAAGTTCGCTGCAAATCTTTAAAACCATGTTTCCGATGTCGTCGTACGCTTCAAATCGACAGACGACCGCATGCCAGTTCATTCATTATCGCATTCTTCACAAACCAAACGCACCAAACGAATGATTGTACCAGCCCACGAACCAATATCAGTACAGCCCGTTAAAAATACTGGTTTCCGGCAATAAACGCTGGGCGACATTTATCACGTCTACGGTCTGCGCATTGCTGTTACAAATGTTCATATTCGAGATCAGTACATCGCGTCCGTTTAGATACCGATGATAATGATATCATCGAGCGAAATTGTTCAGACAACCAGTCGTCACAAAATACGTAAAGCAGCCCCAAACAGGATAACATCAGCCCCGAAAGGCCCGGTCAGCAGTTCATATCGAAAGCGTTTCGTTGAAGTATCTTCCCCATTTATTCCAGCGTAATTTCAGCAGATTTCTTTCAGCCGTTTTCGATACGTTTGGACGCAGGCGTTGTTACCAGATGAGGAAATATCGTTGTTCACCAGTTCGTTAAGAATAGCCCGATTTATCAGTCATCGGATTGACCATCTTCGAATGCCGATGAACCCTTTACACCGATGACATAAATTACGTTCGTTCTGAAGTTTCGAAACATACTTCAAAGTCAATCGTTGTCAAAACGCCCAAGCGTTTCGTTCGAACTTATTTACCGTATAGAGATATCGAATGTTCCAGCTTTCCGTCGCCAACCACGGTTTCACGTATGTGATTGAAGAGATTATTAAAAGAAGTCGTTAGAGAAGAAAGTTGGTTGGTGCAAATACCAAGAAAGCACCAGGCGTTGTTTGCGAACAGTTCATAAATCCAGTTGTATTTTACAACGATGCGTCACAGTATTCAACAGCGGTAGAAATGGCCTCCAATAGTTCATCGCAACCTATCCATTCACCAGTAAACAGTCAATCAACGCAGCAACCAGTATCACAGTGCGCAACGACGTGGGGATGAGAACCATTGGCGCATAAACAGTTTCGAGAAAACTCCAAAGATTTGCCTGCATTGATAAAAGCATGAAATAAGCGGCCATTAAATCTCCCAGAATGAGACAGGTTTTGGGTAGCCGTCAATGCCGAACAACTCCGTCGGAGAATAGCTGCGGAACATACAAAGAACACAGGAAAAACGGCATTTGGTTGGCAATACAGCCGGCTAAGACGCCGCTCAACATGTAACAGAAGACGATGGCATGACGTGGTTGACAAGTCAAATACTGCGTCTCTCAGCGACCGTAAAGCAAAGTACGATGGTTTTGCAATCGAAGCGAAGTTATTGACGAAGACCGAAGCAATCAGCGGAGTGAGTCACGGTGGTTCAATAAGTATCGAGCTATCGGCATTGCCGATCAGCAAGCGACGGAGCGACCACGTCCAGAGGTCAAAGGCGTTGCGAACCTTCACAGGACGATGGGTATGTTGTTCACTTCGTTGCTTCCGTTCTTGCTGTATATCGTTTAGCCTGGTTACTGTCGTCTGCCTTCGTGGGTCCGAAAGAATTGAAGTGCCGGCAAAATTTTCGAGCCCGATTTGAGTCGACAACGCCGGAAAGCGGAAGCGTCTGTCATCAGTTTCGTTCGAGCGGCAAGCGTCATTTCGGCAACATCGCCGTAGCTGACCAGTGATCGCAGTCGAGCCCCGACAATCTTTAAGCAGTAGAAGCCGCGTCGTTTAAAGACAAAGCGACCATTAACCGGCAATATTCTTTCGTTTCATTGAAGGATATGTCATTGGTAAAGCTTCAATTCAAATTTGTGCCTGCTCGTGTCACAGCGCTTCGACATACTTCAAAATGACCGAAACACGGTCGCCGTAGCTCACGCTGGATTACTCTGCGTAGCCGACGTTACGTGTTCAGTTCCACGGGAATCCGAAATATTTATTCTACCGGCACCGTTGAAACATCGGTATTGGGGATATACACTTCTCATCATCTACGCCAAATATCCCGCTTTTACCTGTAGTGACGAGACAGAAGGGTAAACAGGTATATTGGTCTTTAACATCATCGTCGTTTTCCCAGCGAAGTCTTCGACAGAGGTGAACATCTGGGCCTCTTCAGCCGTAGCCAGTTCTTCCTTCGATGTTTATTTACCGGATCACGATTATGCCTCCGCAGGGACCAAGCGTTTATGGATTGACGACAGCAACTCAGTATCTCGCAATTGATCGACAGTTCCGCATCATTCAACTGGTTGTATAGTTCGTCCCGAGACGACGTCAACATACTCCAGCACGGCAGTAAGCGTTTTCAGCAGCCGTTCTTCATCAATCAGAAAGCGCATTGCGGTTGCCGACCGCAGCAGTAACATCATCAGAAATGTTATCGTTCACGTCGCCATGATCGAGAATCGTTAGCAGTTACAGCAGCCTCACTCACCATGGAGCGTCAGCAACGGTGTCGTGCGGGAAATGACCGCGAATCATTAAGCACATATAATCGGTTACTGCGGCAAGCTAAAATTGTCAAGAAAGACACTTTGTGAACCCGGAGTGTCAGTAATAGATAACGAGTCACCGCTCGGGCATAGACTCTGCAGAAAAGCAACACCACTTTATGAACATGGCTGAGCGCTAATGAAGTTGAACATGCATTGCGTTAACATTGAGACCAGCCTATTGAATCGAATCGCTCTACCACCGCTCATGAGCAAGCGGTGCGTTGCCAGCGAACGAATGTTCCTGCCGCGCCAAACCAGAACTGTGTCCTCCTCAATGACAGACTCATTTGCAACGTATTGCGGACAATTTTCTCCCGTCCAAAGTTGAAGGGCGCTAGTTCGTCACGATGAGGTGCTTCATTGGCGTCGACCGAATGCACGCGTTTCTCAGCTCTATCGTTATTAGTTCGCTGCCGACCGCCCAGCACGCACTCCGAACGTAAACGCTCGGCTTAACGTCACGGCAATGCTCAGGCCTTTCTGCATGCGTGTTCACCCGGTGCTGACAATCGGTACGCGCCGGGATGTGACAGTCGCCATCACCGATTCAGCATCAAGCGACGCCTTTGTCTTAAAGGCTGCATGCCACGGTTCAACATCCGAAAGTCATCACGCACAATAAGTATCACCGCATCAACTTCAAAGCACCAGTTAGCGTCAAGCAGAAAACCGTTAATTTCGTCCACAGTATCGGGTTCACGAGCCACCGCCTTCGGGCATAGAATCCCAGGCAAATACAAAGCGAACAAAACATAAACATGGTTGCGTCATTTCAGAAAACATTTTCAAAGTACTAAAAATGCGTGCTCAAAATATAACATAATAGGTTGGCATGTTCGCATTGATGATCGTTTTCATTATTTGCGGTAAGCGATTGCCTTGAATAGTGTACCGATTCTCCACTGACAGGGTGTAATCGTCGGCGGGGCGAGCTGGTGGGACTAAATATCCTCGGTGGGGCTTGGTCCACCAACCCGTTTGCCGTGGGTTGCGCTCCCCTGTGTCGGTGGAGGAAGGGAGTCTGGTGGTTGAGGGTTCGGTTCCAGGAACAAAGTGTCTCTTGCCCAACACACCACTTCGGCCCCTTACTTCACCTAGACGGTAAGTGGGTAGAACTGGGTCCGCCTCTATCATCAATCGGCTGGTCACAAGCCCCGTGTATGTATATTTTGGTACAATAATGTTTTAGACACTTTTGAAAATGTTTTCTGGAAATGACTTGGCTTCATGTTTATGTTTTGAATTTGTAAATATTTCACTTTTTGTAATTTGCCTAGAGTTCTATACCCAGAAGGCGGTGGCTCATGGGCCGATCTGCGGACAAATTAATCTTTAGTTTTTCTGCTTGAGTATATCATCCGAGTATTCTTGGTGAGCAAGTTGGAGACCCACTTGTGTTTAGCATTATTCCAGGATATTCGCTGTGGTGGGTGGGGAGCTCGGATGATGAACCATTAAAAACCAACCATGGCATACGAAACTCCCCTAAAAACAAACGTCCAATTGATACTCGAATCAGATGATAACGTAACAACGACTGTCCACATCCATTGATTACTGGCCACGTTTCTGTGGATTGAGACTCAAGAAAGCACAAGATTAAAATTGAACCCTTTGGTAAATACAGAAAGGCATACAAGGTACTGCCGGTACGCTAAAAATATCAAACGTTTACGTTCAGGCATTACACGTTGGCGCAGCAAAAGATCGCAGGCTAATAACCCGATGTCACTGAAACATCTGCTCCGCATTCGGTGCGGCCAGTCGGCACCCATGAAGAGCCACCTCGCAGGGTGCTGGTAACGCTAAGCGCCCCTTCAACCCCAGTTGTGGACCCAAATATTAGGTCCACCAACCCGTTTGCCGTGGGTTAAGCCCTGTGTCGGTGGAGCATGGGATTCTGGGTGGTTGAGGGCACAGGAGCTGAACAGTGTTCCTTTTGCCCAACACACACCACTTCAATTCTTAACTTCACATAGACGGGTGGTGGTGGCCCGGTTCTACCAATCGCTGGTCATGTCATGCCCTGTGCATGGTCAACTCTCACATTATGTATATTTCTGTATCTTTTCCTCGAAATGCTGTTGTGATACCCTACGTTGAAAAATTGTTACCTGCCTAGAGTCCCATGCCAGAAGGCGGTGGCTCATGGGGCCAGATCTGGCATTACCAATCGCCCCAAGTGTCTTCAGATAATCGCCATGGGCGGAACCACCTTCGACCTTTTGTCTGTTTGACAATTTTAGCTACCTGTGTCTGTATTGCTCGAGTATAGCAACCCCAGCCCTGGTGTTTCTCGTGAAGTCGGTTTCCACTTTGGACACCGTTCTTGCTGACACTCCATGGTGTGGGGAGCAGGGTTGTCGAATATCCGTTTTTATTATGGCTACCCAAATTCTACCTTGGTTCTCGATCAAAAATAAAGGCGACATGTTGAAACAGACGCTTTATCATTCTTCTTGATGATGATTCGGCCGCAGTCAGTATTGATTCCGGCCAATGCTTTCTGGTTGTGGAGGGAATTGACGGACAACCTTAAAGCTTAACCTCTTGCCATATCAAAAGCCATTGTTGGAATATGTGGTGAAGTGAAAATGTCTCATCGTCCCAGAGTCAGGTTCTCTCGTTGTTGAACGCAGTATATAGACAGCAATCTGTCAATTTTGCTCTGAAGCTCGTCAATTTGCAATAATGGGACAACTGTGTCAATCCATAAACACTTCTAATTCCTGCAGAGGCATAATTCGGTGATCGAGCTTAATGTTCGCCGACAAGTCAGAGGAAAGAAATTAAAGCCGAATCGAAGGCTCAAGGTGTCACCTTCGTAAAGAAAAGATATTCACCAGGGAAAAACGGTGATGATATCAGTAACATCAATACCTACCATCTTACTTTCTGTCTCACGTCACCGACAAAATCAATAAAAGCCGGATATTTTAACATCGATGCGAAAGTGTATATCCCAAATCCGCTCGGGATGTTTCCACAAGCGTTTGGACACGAGCTAAGTCAGCGTCGCAGTTCTTTTGGGGTTTGTTCCCTGCTGTGGTGGAACGCATGAAAACGGGTCAACTGCAATAAATGAAATCAAATGTGCAAACTGCAACGACCATGTCATTTTCCAAATTATGTCAAGCATATGACAGGGCAAACACAAATTTTGAAATTGAAGCACACCAACAATATATCCCTTCAATGAAGCAAAGAAATTATTACCAGTTAATAGTCGCTTGTCTTCTACCAAAACGTACGCAGCAGCTGTTTCTACTCCCGTTCAAAGAAGTTGATCAGGGCTGTCAAACTGCAGTCACCTGGTCTCAGACCAAACTGTTTTGTACAGCGTTTATGGTACCAGAAATTGGTGCTGCCACCAGACAAAACTGATATTGAAGCAGACCTTCCGCTTCCAGCATTGTCTGACACTCCATCAGACTCCAAGAATTTGCCAGCACCTCAAATTTTCAGACCCTGAAACCCAGACAGCACCCAGTAACCAAACCTAAACGTCTCTCTAACAAAGAACGGAAACAACTTAAAAAGAAATTAGGCACTTTAAACACTTAGAAGTGGGTTCCCCTTTATCCGTCCCCTGTAGAGGTTCACAACACCTTTGAACCCTGGACATGGAGGTCACCCATCGCTACCTGATCAGCGAAGAGGTCCTTCTCCCCGTGCTCGACCTCCATTGAACCAATTCATGACTCTCCACTAATTCTACTTCAATGGAATTGTAGAGTATCCTGTAATAACTTTAATGATCTTCAGTTGCTATTACAAGATCTAAAACCATCAGGCCTTTGCTTGCAGGAACCCTCCTTAAAGTTACAGATAATTTTGACTTGGAGAGATGATCACCATGAACGACCATTCACCATATTATACCATTGCCTAGATTACCAGCAACCGATTTATCAATAAAATCTTGGAGTGAGTTTTTCAAACAATGATTTATGCATATTTAATAATGGTTCTCATACATATCTACATCCAGGAACTGGAACTTACTCTTGTCTGGATTTATGCATTGTTGACTCCTAATTTACTGAGGGAATTTGAATGGTCAGTCTACTATTTTGACCTCTGTGAAGTGACCATTTTCCTACCATATTGAAATTCAGACACCTCTGATGTTCCTCCATCATCACGCTGGAACTTTGCTAAAGCCAACTGATTTGTATGAATCCATGTTGTTCTACTAAACTAACACCTGGTGCTTTTCTCTTGATATTCCCGACCCTGTAAATACCCCTTCTCTGCACCCAGAACTCTTACAATAGCTGATGAATGTGTTCTGAAGTCCTCTTCCAATCCACACATACGTAAACCATGGTTTAACGCTGACTGCAAACAAAGCTAGAAGGCCCAGAAGAAAGCTGAACAGCATTTCCGTCGCCATCCTATGTAATTTAAATAAGTTCAAAACTTTAAACGGCTAAAGCAAGGCGTACTTTTTAAACAAAAACAAACGCCAGCTCTTGGCAAAATTATGTTTCAAAACTAAATCTCACGTACGCCAATGTCAAAGGTATGGAACATGGTCCAGAAATCAAAGGTAAGGGGTTCTAATCTAGTATCCACCATCTGAGAAAGATGGGAATCAATTACATTGACTAATAAATCAGATATTGCTTAAATGTAAACTTGGTGTGAGACTTTGGCCAAACATCTCTTCCTGCATTCTAATTATGTAAATCCGCATTCCTAAAAACATCAAATACACAACAAGAAAAAGAAATCTCTTAATTTTACTTCAGATAATGGGGAAGATTACAAATCGAAACTCTTTCTGATATATGAACATGACACTGTTTCCTGATTTAGGTTTCACGATAACTGTTTCAGAGCTGATGCTATCCATTATCAAATCACCAAAGCACCTCTACTAGATTCATGGGGTTTAGAGACACTTTTACATATTTTGGATGACATTTGGACACTCTGACACAATTTCCCCTTCTCGTGGCGCGATGCTGGTAATTGTGCCCATCCTAAACTCTGACGCGATCATACTCGATCCTCAGAATTATAGAGACCAATTTCTCACTAACTAACTGTGTTTGCAAGACCATGGAGCGATGATAAATAATCGCCTTGTTTGGTACTTTGGAAATAATAACCCTCATAACAGATATACAATGTGGTTTCTCAGAAAACAGAAGTACAATCGATCATTTAGTGCGTTTAGAATCTTTTGTGAAGAATGCAATAATGAATGAACAACATGCAGTGTCTATCTTTTTCGATTTGGAAAAGGCATACGACACATGGAACATGGAAACATGGGATTTTAAAAGATTTACATGACTTTGGATTACGAGGCCGTTTGGCCTCAATTTATATCCAACTTTTAAATGACAGACAATTTCAAGTCCAGTGGGTTCTACTCTGTCTGAACATTACAATCAGGATCAGGGTGTTCCACAAGGCAGTATTTTGTCTGTCACACTGTTTAGTATTAAGATTAACAGTTTATCGAAGGTTTTAAATGATTCAATTGATGGATCACTTTTTGTGGATGATTTTAATATTTCTTGTCGTGGTAAAAATATGCATACTATTGAACGGCAATTTTGCAGTTGTGTTTAAATAAAATAAAATAAATGGTGTCTTGAAAACGGCTTTAAATTTTCCAAGTCCAAAACTAATTGTATACACTTTTGTAAGAAAATATAAGCCGCATAAAGACCCAGAACTATCTTTAAATGGCACTCCCATCAAAGTTGTAAAAGAGGCCAAGTTCTTGGGTCTAATTTTCGACTCCCATTTAACTTTTTTGCCGCATATTAAATCACTTAAAGCCAAATGCCTGAAGGCCCTCGATTTGTTGAAAGTCGTTTCCAACTCAAAGTGGGAGGGGATCAGAAGCTACCCTCCTCCACCTATATCGCTCATTGGTCCGCTCGAAACTTGATTATGGCTCCATCGTATACATGGTGGAGCCTGCAAAAGCAACCTGACACTACTTGATTCCGGTCCACCACCAAGACCTAAGACTTTGTCTTGGGTCTTTTAAAACCTCTCTATTGATAGTCTATATGTTGAGGCTGATGAATAAATCCTTACCCAACGTCGTCGTGTCAAACTATCTTTACAATATATAATAAAACTCTATCTCTAAGGAGTCTAATAATCCTGCATTTAACTGTGTTTTCAATCCTTCTTATGAGGAGTCGTACAACAAAAGCCTTCTCTTGTTCCGCCTCTTGGTTTAAGAATTAAACCATTTTCTTTCTGCTGCCGGCATTGAGCTGGAAAATATATCTCCTTCCGTCTTCTTTCTTCTCCTCCGCCAGCAACTGGTGAGGGCCTGAAGTTGACCTAACTCTGACAAAGTTTAAGAAATCTGAAACCAATGAATTACAGTATAAACAAGAGTATAATCAATTAAAAATCAAATATAATACATACAAATCTTTATTTACAGATGGGTCCAAGGATGGTGGCGCGGTGTCATGTGCCACTGTCATTGGATCCAGAACAATATCTTCTAGAATACCAGATAACAGCTCCATTTTTACAGCAGAAGCAAACGCCATATTAACGGCTCTTAAATATATTCAACGACATCCTAAACATAAAACAGTACATAATCTTTTCCGATTCTCTTTTTCGTGTCTTCAGGCTATTAAAAATATTTCTTGTAAACATCCACTTTTATTAGAAATTATTGAATTGTATAATCAACTTGCCACTGGCCAATGCGACATCGTCTCTTTGTTGGTTACCCAGTCACGTTGGCATTTCTGGGAACACAATGGCCGATCTTGCTGCTAAGGCAGCACTCAACAAATCTAGACACCACTTCTTATCCCATACTCTGATTATAAAGCCAGCATTAGAACATACATTCGCGATCTAATGCAGAAGAAGTGGACACCCAAGTAGGTATTAATAAATTACATGCAATAAAACCAACTATCGGTTACACCTACTTGGGTTGTCAGTCCAGATTTGAAAGAGGTCGATTATGCGGCGATGTCGCACTGGCCATACAAGGTGTATACTCATGAATATTTGCTTAAAGGCGAAGATCCTCGTTTTGCATCCCTTGTGATGAAGAATCACAGTCAAGCATGTCCTGCTTGACTGTGTTGAATATTCCATCACAAGGGATAAGTATTTTAATGTCAAAACATTGAAGGATCTTTTTATAATGTTAATTATCATTTAATAGTTGAATTTTTAAAGAAATAAATTTGTTGACTGATCTGTAAATAGCTAAATATTTTATTGTTGGTAGTTTCTATTAGTAACTGAGATTGTTAGTGGCTGTACCCTCAAAGGGGTTAACGTAGCGTAAAATTATTGTCCTCCTGAGAGGGTACGTAAGTCCCAAACCTTCAAAGTCAATTTAAACTTGCCAGGATTTTAAACGTAGCATTCCTGTAATTTTAATTGTAGCTAACATTTCTTACAATCGCCAGCAGCTGAAGGGATGGTGTAAATCCAACTAGGGTCCATGCAGGTAGCCAAGGTACTGTAAGTCCCCATGGAACCTAGTTTGGTGATCTACCTTCTGGTGTTGGCGATCTATAGCTTGTTTTTATATTGTATTGTCTAAATAGTGCTCTCTGTTTTAACTCTTCATACTAGTTTTAGTTGTAATTGTGATATTCTAGTTGTTTTACTGTCCTTCGTCGACAGGTTTTTTATAACATATATATATTTAATTTCAATATCGAATGTTCTCGTCACAATATGGCTGAAATATTGCCGATGTGACGTTAAATATTAACTCACTCACTCACTCCAGTGTCAGTCTCTCCTCATAGAACACTGAAGACCAGCAAAGGAATCATCAGAGATAGAGATCGATTGTTTGCTGACATGTCTGAACTTGATATTGTTCGAGAGAAATGAAGATCAAAGGGGTCACATCGTTAAGCGTTTTACAACATAAAACCAAAAACCAGAAAACCATTCAGACTAATACGTACCTGTTTTCGTTTTCCTCTCAAATGCTCCCAGATCAGTAAAGGCAGGTTATTGTCACAATTATGTCGACACCTACATACCTAATCCTTTAAGGTGTTTTAAATGCCAGAAGTTTGGTCATGGGGTTAGTACTTGCACATTGTCTGTTGTGTGTGCTCACTGTGGTGAGAAGACACATACAACAGAAGATTGTGACAGTGACTTTAAGAAATGTACCAACTGTGCAGGCAATCACTCATCATTCTCAAAAGATTGTCCGATCTGGAAACAGCAGATGGAGATCAATAAGATCAAGTTCACCCAAAACATTAGTTTTACTGATGCCAAAAAGCTTGTCTTACGATCTGAAAATAAGGAATCCTATGCATCCATAGCCAAAACATCGTCTGATTCAACTCCTCCACTAACCAAATCGTCTGTGAGCTGTCAGACGAATTTAACCTGGCTCACAACCGATTCTCCTCAGATTTTGTCACCTGCAATATCTACACAAACTGCAGAACCACTTCCTGGTACGCCCCAAGTCCAATCAGAACCATCTCATGACCGTGGCGCCTCTTCTCAGTCAACTCAACGGTCTCAATCAACGTCAAACGTTCAACCAATTGTTAAGAACAAAGGCAAACCGAAGCCAGATTCAAAGAAACAAAGTGGCAGAGCCCCCAAGGGGTCAGATGATAAAATCAAGTTATTTAATAAATACGGATCACTTGAGGACATGGACGTGTCCGAAAACGTCCACTCTAGGGCACATAGCTTGTCGCCCTCGAAAACGGTGCGGGGTAGATCCCCAATTAATCCGCCTAATAGATAGGTCTATCTACCAATATCGTGCAGTGGAACTGTAGAGGACTCCGGACAAATTTTAATGAAATACAGCTATTACTCCAGGATTTAACGCCATCAGCGTTCTGTCTGCAAGAGACATATCTGAAACAGACATATAATTTTAACTTACGTCAGTTTGAAGCCTATAATTATTTTTCCCCTCCAGGGCCACTGGACGTTCTACTATCCTTATTCGACAGAATGTAATTCACAGCCCTGTTACTCTTAACACTAATCTCCAAGCTGTTGCAGTGCCACTTACTCTGGGTGTAGCATTTACATTGTGCTCTCTGTATATTCCACCTTCATAGACACTTCAGCTGACTGATCTTCAATCACTCTATGATCAACTCCCAAAGCCATGCTTCCAGGTCGTATCATAAGCTTTCTCAAGATCAAAGAAAATTGATACAGCATGTTGTTTACTTACTATAGCATTCTTAACAAAGGATTCCAAGCGCACCAAAAGATCAATGGTACTACGATTTTTCCTGAAACCACATTGAATATTGGTTATAAGGTTATTGGTTTCAAGATACCAAGTTAATCTATTATTCACCATACGTTCCATGGTTTTACAAACACAGCTAGTTAGAGATATCGGTCTGTAATTAGACGGATCTGTATGATCCTTGCCAGGTTTTGGTATTGGGACTACAATGGCATTACGCCATGAAGGAGGAAATTCTCCAGACGTCCATTATTTTGTCAAATATATCTAAAAGTGTCATCAGACATGGTTCCGGTAAGTGTTTCAGTAGCTGGTAATGTATATTGTCATCACCCGCTGCAGTGTCATGAGCTTGCTCAAGAGCAGTATGTAGCTCATGTAATGAAAACACTTCATTATAATCTTCACCGTTATTTGATTCGAAATTAAGTTTTGTCTTTTCCTTTTGTTTCTGATATCTCTGAAACTCAGGGACATAATTTGCCGATGATGAATTTTTGGCAAGGGTTTCGCCAATTCTATTTGCAATGTCAGATTTATCAGTTATCAAGTTATCACCATCTTTAAGATGGTGTACAGCTGATTTTGAACCTTTGCCTTTTATTCGCTGAACCATGTTCCAAACCTTAGACATTGGCATCTTGTGAATTAATTTTGGAGACATAATTTCTCCAAGATTGTGGTTTGTTTTTGTTTAAAGGTACGACGCGCCTTTGCATTGAGTATTTTAAATTTATTTAAGTTATGGACAGTTGGATGATGGCGGAAATAACGCTCGGCCTTTTCCTCGCTTTTCTGGCTTGTCTACAATCTGTATTAAACCATGGTTTTCGTACATGTGGAGTCGTAGAGGACTTGGGTATGCACTCATCAGCTATTTCATTTAAAACATCAGAAAAGGTTTGAATGGGATCAGTTATATTACTGAAACAATCAGGTCGCAGGTTCGATTTACAGTTAGTTTGAAATGAAGACCAGTTAGCCTTCGAAAAGTTCCATCTTGTGTACGAAGGAGAATCAGATGGAGTTATTTCTGAAAGCATAGTTGGGAAGTGGTCACTTCCACAAAGGTCATTATGAACAGACCAATCAAATTCATTCAGGAGGTGTGAATCTGCAAGAGATAAATCCAAAGAAGAATAAGTGCCAGTTGCAGGATGCAGATAGGTGCTTGAATCATCATTAAATATGCACAGGTCATTATTGGAAATGAAGTCTTCAATTATTTTACTAGTATTAGTGGTAGTGCTGCCCCAGAGTGGGTTGTGACCGTTTAGGTCACCCATGATAACACATGGCTTTGGGAGTTGATCATACAGTGATTGAAGATCAGTCAGCTGAAGTGTCGATGAAGGTGGGATATACAGAGAGCACAATGTAAATGCTACACCCAGAGTAAGTCGCACTGCAACAGCTTGGAGATTAGTGTTAAGAGTAACAGGGCTGTGAATTACATTCTGTCGAATAAGGATAGTAGAACGTCCAGTGGCTCTATCACCTGGAGGGGAAAAATAATTATAGGCTTCAAACTGACGTAAGTTAAAATTATATGTCTGTGTCAGATATGTCTCTTGCAGACAGAACGCTGATGGCGTTAAATCCTGGAGTAATAGCTGTATTTCATTAAAATTTGTCCGGAGTCCTCTACAGTTCCACTGCACGATATTGGTAGATAGACCTATCTATTAGGCGGATTAATTGGGGATCTTCCCCGCACCGTTTTCGAGGGCGACAAGCTATGTGCCCTAGAGTGGACGTTTTCGGACACGTCCATGTCCTCAAGTGATCCGTATTTATTAAATAACTTGATTTTATCATCTGACCCCTTGGGGGCTCTGCCACTTTGTTTCTTTGAATCTGGCTTCGGTTTGCCTTTGTTTAACAATTGGTTGAACGTTTGACGTTGATTGAGACCGTTGAGTTGACTGAGAAGAGGCGCCACGGTCATGAGATGGTTCTGATTGGACTTGGGGCGTACCAGGAAGTGGTTCTGCAGTTTGTGTAGATATTGCAGGTGACAAAATCTGAGGAGTATCGGTTGTGAGCCAGGTTAAATTCGTCTGACAGCTCACAGACGATTTGGTTAGTGGAGGAGTTGAATCAGACGATGTTTTGGCTATGGATGCATAGGATTCCTTAATTTCAGATCGTAAGACAAGCTTTTTGGCATCAGTAAAACTAATGTTTTGGGTGAACTTGATCTTATTGATCTCCATCTGCTGTTTCCAGATCGGACAATCTTTTGAGAATGATGAGTGATTGCCTGCACAGTTGGTACATTTCTTAAAGTCACTGTCACAATCTTCTGTTGTATGTGTCTTCTCACCACAGTGAGCACACACAACAGACAATGTACTGAAGTACTAACCCCATGACCAAACTTCTGGCATTTAAAACACCTTAAAGGATTAGGTATGTAGGTGTCGACATTAATGTGACAATAACCTGCCTTTACTGATCTGGGAGCATTTGGAGAGGAAAACGAAAACAGGTACGTATTAGTCTGAATGGTTTTCTGGTTTTTACGTGTTGTAAAACGCTTAACGTATGTGACCCCTTGATCTTTCATTTCAGAAACAATATCAAGTTCAGACATGTCAGCAAACAATCGATCTCTATCTCTGATGATTCCTTTGCTGGTCTTCAGTGTTCTATGAGGAGAGACTGACACTGGAATGCCGACGAATGTTTCAGTCGACATCAGGTTATTAGCCTGGGATCTTTTGCTGCACTCAACGAGTAATGCACCTGAACGTAAACGTTTGATATTTTTAACGTCACTGGCAATGCCTTGTATGCCTTTCTGTATTGCAAAAGGGTTCAATTTTAATCTTGTGCTTTCTTGAGTCTCAATCACGAGAAAACGTGGCCAGTAATCAATGGATGTGGACAGTCGTTGTTCGTTATCATCTGATTCAGTATCAAGTGGACGTTTTGTTTTTTTAAGGGGGGTTTCGTATGCCATGGTTAGTTTTTAATGGTTCATCATCCGAGCTCCCCACCCACCACGGAGTATCACAAGGACAATGCTAAACACAAGTGGGTCTCCAACTTGTAGCACCAAGGATACTCGGATGATATACTCAAGCAGAAAAACGAAAAGATTAATTTGTCCACCAGATTGGCCCATGAGCCACCGCCTTCTGGGTATGGTACTCTAGGCAAATTACAAAAGTGAAATATTTACAAATTCAAAAACATAAACATGAAGCCAAGTCATTTCAGAAAACATTTTCAAAGTGTCTAAAACGTGTGTACAAAAATATACATACACAGGGCTTGGCATGACCAGCCGATTGATAGAACCGGGCCAGTTCTACCACCCGTCTAGGTGAAGTAAGGGCCGAAGTGGTGTGTTGGGCAAAGGAACACTGTTCCTGGAACCAGTGCCCTCAACCACCAGACTCCCTTCCTCCACCGACACAGGGGCGCAACCCACGGCAAACGGGTTGGTGGACCAAATATCCCCGAGGGTCCACAACGGGTTGAAAGCTTTAGCGTGACCCAGCACCCACCACGAGGAGGTTGCCCTTCATGGGTGCCATTCATCAAAGAACTCTCAATCCATTTTTAGAATTCATCTACCACGACTAAAATCATCTGGCCTTGATGAGGTCCAGCAAAGTCAGCGTCAACACGTTGCCATAGTGATTGAAATCCCCAAGAATGCAATGGCCCAGATTATTTCTCGTTTTGATTTTCTTGACCTGGACGACAGTTTTGGACATTTCTTTCACAATCATCCTCAATTGTAGGCTACCACACATATACTCTAGCTACAGCTTTCCTCCGATTTGTTCCAGGATACTTCTGTGTAATTCCTCTAGTATCGTGTCTTGCAAGGAGGGAGGGGTGAATACCAGGACTACCATCGTGTAGTTGTATGCCTGTAACATAGCACTCCGTTTGTGTGAGCAGATCCAGTCTTGTGAACTATTGTGTAGTCGTATGCCTGTAGCATGACACTCCGTGTGTGTGGGCAGATCTAGCCTTGTGAACTATTGTGTAGTCGTATGCAGTTTACTACAAGTGAATGGAAGCAATAATTTCGAGTTGACGGATACAAGATGCATGAACCCGAGCTACTATCTGTGGATGTCCAGTGACAAAGTGGCAGACTGGACCAGAGCATTGTGTAATGCCAGGGGCAGTAACCCCTGTTGGGTGAGTGTCAGGCGAAAACGATTCTTGAATGTATAAAAAAATGTGTAGGAACTGCTATGACTTTCGACCATAGATTCATGCTCAGATTGGATGCCTGACAACACCAGGTAATATTGTAGGATTAGTGAGTGAGTTATAGATTTAAAGTCACATCGGCAATATTTCAGCCATATCGTGACTAAAACTAGTTCTAAATTCATAATACATACATATAATATATAAAACCCTGTCAACGAAGGACAGTACAACCACTAGATTATCACAGATTGAGTTAAAACTAGCTAGTATATATCTTTAAAAGTAGAGAGTATTTTTTGACAATACAATAGATTGGCTATAGATCGCCAACAGCTGAAGGTAGATCACCATACTAGGGTAGATGGGGACTTACAGTGCCTTTGCTACCTGCATTGTGTATGGTAGGATCAAATCATACATACTTCTGTGTTTTACATTTTGGCAAATAGACATGTGTGGGTGTATCAAGCTAGAGACAGTGCTCGTTGCGACAGCAAATGTAGGATTCGTTATCTAAGTACTACCGATATCAAGTCACACTCGCACCACAAACACCCTGAAACAATCAGATTGATTGAAAATTGTGAGCAAACAACTGGCAGCCATTTGAACCCTTTACTCGTCAGCATTCAGCCTCTGACATCTACTCACACACGTCTAGTAGTGTCTTGCAGTAAAGTGTTGAATTGGACACATCCTTCGAGTAATGTACGGTTTAACCAACCGTGCCTTTTGAAAGGCGACTCTTTATTATGCAGCGGGTATGTTTTTGTTTGTTTAATGTCACAAACACAATCCGAGAGGACCTTCGAGCATCCGTCCTCCGTCTCCGGCGAATCTTTGTCCAACATATTAAACTTCCAGGAGACAAATGTATTTCCTCACGCTACTAAGAAAGAGCTACGTAAAGAACTCTCGTGAACATCTTTGAAACTCACCATTTAGATGTTTAGGAAATTACAACAATTTTTTAAAGAAGGATGACATCTGCCTGGTAAATTGGCACCCATCTGTGAGCAACCAACGGGTGATTTGCCTCACAAAAACATACTTTCCATGGCATGACAAACATTATGATTAGATGTACAAAGAAATCAGATATATAGATTTTACGTGTGCTTTGTTTTACAAGTCATATACTTTCCTTAGAAGGCGTGATTAGATGTACTAGGGTATCGCTAAAAACAAGGGAGTCGACGTCCACCGGGCTCAGGTTCTCCAACAAGAAAGAGGTACAATGGTGACAACCTGCTGCAGGCGTATTTATTCATCTTGCCATGGTTTAGTGAGAGAAATGTCATTACCATGACAGCCATAGAGATTCAGTACGAACAGAACTATCACTGTTTACAGATCAGGCAGAATTATATCTGTATTCAATGTTCACATTTCTGGGAAGGGTGGCATTCAGTATTTTCAAGTATGCTGGACAATATTCCGGCTGAAAACATGTGGTAGCATGATATTCCAGTTGTGTGTTCTTGTTCTTCAGTTGCACTCAGCCAGTAGTTGGTCTTAAACTTCACTCTGTCTCTGTCGCCTGTAGCCATGTCTTTATACTCCACTAATACCTGTAACGCCACAAACATACTGGACTCAACAACAAGTAAAATACCAAATGATAGAGCATCACACTTTGGTCAGGTTAAACCTGCATCTTTGGCGACAGTCAAAGATGTTCTCTGCTTCAGTTGGAACCCATAATTATCAGTATTACTCAGGTTGAGTCTGTGTAACAAATGTTTGCTGCAGAAAGGGTTCACGATGGTGGATGTCAATGCCATATCGTCCCCAGTGGGGTACACTGTCCTTCTTACATATAGGGCAGGCAATGTGCCAGAGCCGAAGTCATAATATACATGTATATTACACCATATATTACATTACACCTTCTCGAAGCTATTCAGCTAGGATAGTAGTGTCGATAGGATGTTTAGCCTGAATTCATTCACACTAAAATATTCTCAATCTTTGTAACTCACGTTTGCAACGAACCAGTCATCCCTGTGGCAGAGGTTAGAAAATGCAAGATCAATGGCTTTCGGTCCGCAGACAGAATCGTCAACAAACTGAAAGAAAACATTTGTTGAAATGGGACACAAAACATCATTTACTCCTTTGAGTCATTGCAGTATTGAGTCCAAACAATAAATACCGCTTCCATAATATCTATGTTCGTCCAATGCAGTGCCCACTGTACACACCTTACTATACTGAGTCAAAAAAAGAAACTTCACATTCTTTCTTCAGGGCACTATAAAAGAACAAGAGATGGTAAGATGGTTAAATTGTTATTATTTCATTGATGAGCTCTGTGTGATGTACTCGATACACTGACAGTGCCATAATCAGTTCCATTAGGCTACACCGCCGTTCCAAAACATGGGTGTACAGAATGTCAAGTCACAAGAATAAAACTGCGAAATTTCTCAGTTCAATATCGTGTATGGCCGCCCCGCGCATTCACCACTGCCAAACACCGTCTCCTCATCGACTGCCTGATGCTTGTGAACACGTGGTTGGGGATTCTGCGCCATTGCTCTTGCATGCAAAGGCAGCGCCAAGTTCCTGCAAATTCTGAGGTTGGTTCCTAAGACCACGAAGCCTTCTCCCAAGTGCATCCCAAACGTGCTCTATTGGATTAAGGTCAGGGGACTTCGATGACCAGTCCATGACGTTGATTCCAGCGTTTTGAAGGAAATTTCGTGTCAACATCGCGGTATGCGGCCGAGCATTATCATGCTGGAACTGTAGACTTGGGCCATGAGCCGCCATGAAAGGAACGAGTTCAGGGGTGAGCACCTAGTCGCGGTAAGCAGGAGCTGTGAGGTTTCCACGGATGACCTGAAGTCGGGAACGGTTGTTCCCACAGAAAGCGCCCCACACCATGCAACTTCCACCCCCGAAACTGTCGACTTCCTGTACACAACATTAGGCATACCGTTCACGACGCCGTCTCCGGACTCTATGCCTGCCGTCCGCGAATCTGAGGGTAAACCTGTATTCATTGCTAAAGACGACTCGATTCCAATCTCTCTGGGGTCCATTGGAGGTGACGTTGGGCCCACAGCAGACGTTGACGTTGATTAAACGGCATCAATATCTGCCCACGACATGGACGTCGAGAATGGAGATTGGCACCCCGCAACAGATTTCGAATGGTCTGTGAGGACAGTCGACCTCTAAACATCTCAGCCCTGGTTCGTGTAGCCGACAGAAATCTGTCACGTAGGTGACGTAGGACGATTTGACGGTCTTCTGCTCGTGACGTCACACGTGGACGACCCGACCTTGGGCGATCAGAAGTGGTGCCAGTTTGTTGTAGACGACCTCGCAAGTCATACACAGTACGACGGCTGCATCCCATTGCTCTTGCGACGTCAATAACTGATCTCCCCTGCTTGCAACATGCCAATGGCACGTTCACGTTGCACATTTGACAATCGTGGCATTTCAAGTACCATTAGAACTGTGCTTTTAAAGTGTTTTTTGAATTCTTGAGGCCAATGCAAACACGTGCATATGAAGAAAACTTCGATGCGAAGATCACGTGACCGACTGCACGTGCAACACCTGATTTGGCACTAACGTTATTTGCACGAGGAATGCATGGGTTTGAGTGGGTTTTGCTAACGTTTTTCCAGAGTCGAAAGATAAGGATCCCATTTCGGATACGTAGATGTATCATCAGAGAAAAATCATTCATTATTTTTCAAATTACATTTTGTGAAGTTTCTTTTTTTGACTCAGTATATGTTATATGAACGTGACAGTGATTTATCAAAACCTGACCCCAAAACATTTGTCTTTTGACTTTCATTGAACGTAAAATTGTCTTCTACAGCGTCTTTCCAGAGAACACTTAGCTTGCATTAAGTGTTCACTTTATTCAGCTACAGTCTGTTCCAGAACAGCTAGCCTACCTGGTGTGTGTTAGTGTTAGTGTGCTATATTTTATTCGAGTACAGTCTTGTTTTATCCTATGTGGTGCTGTTCTTCATTAAATTAATAATTCAGTGTGCGTCGTTGTTTCATGAGATTACAGTTAGCATTCCTGGATTAGTTCCTTCAGTGTGTTTCCAGGTGGCAACATATAGCTTACCCTGAGTGTAAGTTAGCATCTTTCAGCATCTTTCCAGGTGGGAACTGTTAGCTCACCTTCATTGCCTGTCAGTCTATCGCGACCTTCCTCTTCATGTGTGTTAACCTACCGTGAATGTACTACGACGTCCCTTCTGTAGTCTGACGTCTTTCCCATTCTCCAGTGTAACACCAACTCGTCCACAGGGCCCAAGTATGCCTACAGTGAGGTTAGCTCCTGAATCAGAGTCCCGTCGGCTCCCGGTCGTGAAGGTTAACTTGTAAGTCGTTTGTTTCCCTATGGCTTGGAAAGGGGTGAAACCACTGTTTACCTCTGGCATTATCATCAATTAGTATGGGATTAGTATTCTCGTGCCTTTCGTTTCGATATTATTTTCATATTTCAAAGTATCATTTCCCACATTCATTATATTTGGGTTATCAACATATATCGTAGTTGACAACACTACATATGGCTTAAACCTTGACAGACTAGTAGCATCCATTATCATTTGGAAATGGATGCATCAAATGCCAACATAAAGGTTATGATTGTACAGCTACATATTGGATCAGTAACTTTCGATCAGTTGACCTTTTCCGTCCCTACCCCAAAAATTATCAGTGAATTTTGAACAATGTTTACGAGTACCAAAGCCTATGCTTTGTTTTATGTTACAATTTGTTGCAGACTTACGGCCCTTGTCATGTGTTCCCATGTCATGCCGAGATAACTCATCACTTGTATTTCCTGTAAATTTAATCATATTCAGACTACTTAAACGTTCATTGTGAAGATATCAAAATAAAAAGGCTGGTTAGAAACACATTTTCTGTTTTGTTGTTCGTCATATATATCTATTCGCTAAATTGCAAAAATATGCGAAAATGTAGAGACGAGCTTTGACACAAATGCGAAAGAGAAGATACAATTAAACCTGTACTCGTTGAGCAATAACACGTGCGTAAACCAAGGGAAACATTCTCAACTAGATTATCGATTGACATTAACTGCCCCTGAGAAATCAGAAAGATCACTGTCACTACCAAGGGCTGTCGACATCACCCACGTTTATCCTTTCTAATTTATTTAAAGGCATATTGTTTCATACTTTATCTGACTGGGGCAGTTATGATATTGTAGGTTATTATGGGGCACACTGTCGAGATTAACAACATTTCACACCTGAAATTTGACAGGCGCTGTCATATATTCGGGGAGTTGATTGACAAAATGAAATGTCAGTATTTCAACATAAAGCAGATTATGTCTTTCAAAATATATCTGTGACATATATACATATATTTGAAACTATATGTTGACCAGACAATATAAATATACTACATCTATTTCGCCGTCTTAGATTTTGCATCATACTTATCATATCCGACTTTGACAGTTCAGAAAAAGCTTTTTCTTCTGTTGCCTAACGTCACATTCCAGCTGTATAGCGGTCATCTGAAGAATACTCGTGCAGACAATCCAGTGATCAACAGTCCATGCAATCGGCTTCAAAATGTTTCTACTTTTTATCGTATGGCTTGTTTTTGTCACGATATGGCTGCAATATTGCCGACGTGACGTTAAATATTAACTCACTCACTCCCCCATGCAATCGGGGTACCAAGTCAGCGAGTCTGACCTCCCGATCGCGATCTCGGCTAGCATGGGTTGCTGAAGACTGATGCTAACCCAGATCTTCACCGGTTCAAAATACAAATGGTATCCGTGGGTATGCTTGATGAGGAAGACTTTTCTGCAGCTCAACTATGTTAACTTTTAGCCAAATGATTTCATATAGCGTTGTTTGGTTTCAGAAAACATTTTTTAAAAAGTTCAATGTAATTTCCTGGGGTGCTAATGTTCAAAGCGTTTGTAACAAATACCACACCTTTCATTAAACTGTGTATGCACATCTATCATGCTGTTAAAGTAGCATGCTCAAACAACAACAGAAAACCCTCTTTCTTAAAAAATGATTACTATTAATGTGTTAAAACATCATTATGTCCATTGTGATCTCTGGCTGTACCTTCTCGAAATGTGCCTAATATTAAAGGATACTTACTTGGGCATCTCTTCATGCATGTGTGTTGGTGCATCACGTCTACCGCTGTTTTGTCGTGTCGCCCATCGTCACAGACTTCAAGAAATTGTAAGCAGAAACTAGATCAGCCAAGTCAATGAACATTGAATAACAGAATGTGTCTCTAGCATCATTCATGTGCTGTAAGAGGCAATAAATATAGAGATAGTTTGCTCATAATATCAGCCGCCGAGTGTTTAATAAACTCCCTGAACACCTCTAAGAGGCGATTAAATAGAAAGAACACCTGTAAGAGGCGATTAAATAGATAGATGGTTGAGCTAGTTTGCTCATAATATCAGCTGCTGAATGTTCAGTAAAGTCACTGAACACCTGTCAGTTGTGACTAAATAATAGATTCATGGTTGGGCTACTTTTCTCAAAAAAGAAACTTCACAAAGTGTAATTTGAAAAATAATGAATATTTCTTTCTCTTATGATACATCTATGTGTCCGAAATGGGATCCCTATCTTTCGACTCTAGAAAAACGTTAGCAAAACCCACTCAAACCCATCCATTCGTCGTGCAAATGACGTTAGTGTCAAATCAGGTTTTGCAGGTACAGTCGATCATGTGATCTTCGCATCGAAGTTCTCTTCATATGAACGTGTTTGCATTGGCCTCAAGAATTCAAAAAACGCTTTTAAACCACAGTTCTAATGGTACTTGAAATGCCACGATTGTCAAATGTGCAACGTGAACGTGCCATTGGCATGTTGCAAGCAGGAAGATCAGTTATTGACGTCGCAAGAGCAATGGGATGCAGCCATCATACTGTGTATGACTTGCGAGGTCATCTACAACAAACTGGCACCACTTCTGAACGCCCAAGGTCGGGTCGTCCACGTGTGACGTCACGAGCAGAAGACCGTCAAATCGTCCTACGTCACCTATGTGACAGATTTCTGCCGGCTACATTAACCAGGGCTGAGATGTTTAGAGGTCGACTGTCCTCACAGACCATTCGAAATCTGTTGCGGGGTGCCAATCTCCATTCTCGACGTCCATGTCATGGGCCGATATTGACTCCGATTCATCAATGTCAACGTCTGCTGTGGGCCCAACGTCACCTCCAATGGACCCAGAGAGACTGGAATCGAGTCGTCTTTAGCGATGAATCCAGGTTTACCCTCAGATTCGCGGACGGCAGGCATAGAGTCTGGAGAAGACATCGTGAATGGTATGCCCAATGTTGTGTACAGGAAGTCGACAGATTCGGGGGCGTGGTGTGGGGGTACTTTCTGTGGGAACAACCGTTCCCGACTTTAGGTCATCCTTGGAAACCTCACAGTTGCTGCTTACCACTACCAGGTGCTCACCCCTGAACTCGTTCCATTCATGGCACTTTATGTTGACCAACCATTCTCTGTGGTGTCCAACGGTTATTGAGAAGAACAGATTTTCAGTGCTGACGACAATTTGCAAAACACACCCGATGACTAAATATTCACCTGACTGCGCTATCAAAATTAATTAGTCCAGCATCGACTATATAAACAAGTCCCTGTCATGGTGATCTACCTTCAGTTGCTGCTGATCTCCAGGCCGTTTTGTTATAGTATTGTCTGTACTATCTGTCTCATTTCAAAACTTAGATGCTAGTTTCAATTCTCTAACTGTGATTATCAGGTTATTTTACTGTCCTTTGATGTCAGTGGGTTTTTGTCTTCAAATAAACTGTGTGTATTATTAATTTATAACTTTTTTACGTCACAATATGGCTGAAGTATTTCGATGTGACTATACATCTTACATGACTCGTTCATAGAAATAGAATACAACTGTGTGATGTACAGATTATTCTTGTGACTGTGACTCTTCTACTATCTACTTACGATCATCACTGTAACCCCGACATCGTTTGTTGTGTCTGCTGTACACAAAATACACACATTTCCCGTGTGTGCCACAGGTCACGCCACATGAAACCAGGTTATGTTCAAGAACAGAGTATAATGGTTCCTTTGTCTCCTGGCTCGTGCCATCATGTTTCTTCCATATGTAGTACGTTTCATAAAGAGTGCTATGAACGTAAACTCCCCAGAACACCCAAATGCACCAAATTTTCCCATCACGAAGGGACGTCATCCTCCATAGGAAGTAAACTACAAAGTGAGAAAATGGTTCGCAGAATCGTTTTTTTCACTCAAATATTTCCAGAAATTTATCCAGCTAAATAAAATATAATACCCCCATTAATTCCTGAAAAGTAAAGTGATCTGTTCGAACGAGTATCAAGTATCAATCGATGAATGTCCACCGTACAGTCAAATGGAGTACTGGTACTATTTATATATGTGTAAGCCCATAACGTTTCTGAAACTAAAATATGAACAAGAATGCACTTCATAGTTGTGAATTGTTTTAGTGTGCTGTGGAATTATGAGTCAGTTGTCAGAGCTTCATCAAAACAACGGATAGACTTTTGGTGTGTTATTAATAAAATTGAAATAGAAACCGATGGAAAGACAAACAGGAATCGTGAGAGTAGAGTGTGGTACCAATGTGCACTGATTTATCCTTCGGATACGTTGACTCACAATTGGTAAGCCAGGAGACATTAGAATCCATCTATGAGTGATACTGTGACAACAATCTGGATACTGATGTCAAGGTTGACCCCAAAACCAGATACCCCCGTGAAATCAAACAGTCACCTGGATACTGATGACAAGGTCGACCCCATGGCCAGATACCCCCCGTGAAATCAAACAGTCATCTGGATACTGATGTCAAGGTCGACCCCAAGACCAGATACCCCCGTTAAATCAAACAGTCACCTGGATACTGATGACAAAGGTCGACCCCAAGGCCAGATACCCACGTGTTTTCAGTTTAGCTGATACTGAAGTACTGTCTAATCAGTACTTCTACAAGTATGTGCTAACGGCTGCAAGGATGATTCAAATCCAGGTAGAACCCACGATCCCTAGCATGGTGATCTTCCTCTAGTTGTTGGCAATCTATAGCCTGTTTATATATTGTATATACATATATAGTTAAAGTGTTTTAGATTTAATTACTAATTTGAAATTCATTTCTGTGATAATCTAATTCGCTGACAGTTTTTGATAACTTGCCGTTAATTACTATGTCCAACAAGTAATTGGTCTCGTCACGATTTGGCTGAACTATTGGCGATGTGACAATAAATTTTAACTCACTCACTCACTCACTCAACAAATATGTTTCATTACTTGACTACTTGTAGTGTAATTCGCTGATTTTGTTAGTATTCGCCTTTAGTTCAAGATTTTCGTCAATACAGGTAGTTTTAGGAAATATTCAGGCTGACCTTAATCTTCTGTACGACATCAGCGCACGCACGGCGTTTACGGTCACGGAACATATTTCTTAAAAAAAATACTAAATAGAAGAAACACGTACACTCATGAATATTGAAAACAAATGTGGATTGGTAAAGATAATGGTTGTATTCAAATGGATGTGGGCACGGAAATGCCAAGGCCTTATTTGGGGGCTAACCTTTATCTTGGGATGATTGTGAGTTCATCCCGAGAAACCCAGGTCAACACGTATCTTCCTACAGCACTTCATGGCGGTGGTAATTTAATGAACAAGTCAGCGAAAAGGTGTAAAGTGTTTGTATTACCATCTGACTATCCATCCATCCATCCACAACAGCACAGAAGTAAAACAGGTGGAGTGAGTGAGTGAGTTAATATTTATCGTCAGATCGGCAATATCTCAGCCATATCGTGACGAAACAATTTATACAATAAAAAACATTTTGAAGATTAAAATCTGTCGACGATGGACAGTAAAAATACTAGAGAATCACATATATGAATATAGAACTAGCGAGCAAAGCTAAAACATTCCAATTAAAGAAGACAATACAGTATAAAACAGGGGCTATAGATCGCCAACAACTGAAGGTAGATCACCACACTAGGGTCCATGGCGACTTACATTGCTTTTGCTACCTGCATGGACCCTAGCTTGGTTTACACCATCCCTTCAGCCGCTTTCGATTGTAGGAAAATTTAGCCGACAGTTAAAATAACAAAAATACTACGTTTAAAAAGTAGCAAATTTAGAGTTTACTTTGAAAGTTTTGGGACTTACGTACACTCTCATAGGGACAATAAGAAAACAGGTGGATGAATACATACTTTCCTTGAAGGTATGAAATTACAGTATCGATAGAAACAAGGCTGTCGATGATTCTCCGATGATTCTCCCGGCAAGCAAGAGGTACAATTGATGACAACCTACTGCAGGTGATTTAATTCATGATAAGTGGATAGGTTCAGCATACCCAGAACAGGCAATTAAATAGACAGGTGGATTGGTTTAACATACCTAGAACAGGCAACTAGATAGACAGGTGGATAGGTTCAACATACCCAGAACAGGTAACTAGATAGACAGGTGGATAGGTTCAGTTTCTCGCCTGATGACGTGTACCTCCTGATACTCTCAACCTCTGGTTGTGTACTTGTGTACGTGCGTTTATCATAATACCAACTGGCTTATCTACATGGTACTCTGGTCGCCATGCCGTCGCCAAAGAACCGATAATTGTCACATAGCATTACTTTCTACGACATCATAACAGCCACGAAAAGAGCCTTGTCTGAGGCAGGAAGTTGAAAAAATTACATTACATTTGGTAAATGTTTTTATGGGGGGCCATGGTCCCTAGTATGGTGATCTACCTTCAGTTGTTGGCGATCTATAGCCTGTTTTTTATATTGTATCGTCCTCTATAGTTAAAGTATTTTAGATTTAATTACAAGTTTTAAATACATATCTGTGAGAGTCTAGTTGGTTTAACTGTCCATTGTGGACAGATATTTTAAATTGATTACCTTGTTTCCATCGCTATATAGCTGTATTCTCCAATGCGTTGTAAAATTATAACTCACTAACATCTATGGGGGCTATTTAGGAGATAAACATTCTGTGTTGAAAATTAAATCAGTGGTAGACAGAATGGATAGTCTTTAAATATATCTAATTAAGAGACTATGGACTCGGTCTAGCAGTAATCTAATTTTCAAAAGCACCACGTTTTACTCCTACATAGCCGTCAAACACACTACGTTTAAAAGAGATGAGATGACCGTCCTAAGTGTATCTGCTTGACTGTGTGGACTTTTAAAATGCCAGAGATTTATATGATGCAGCAAATACATCTGAAAGAGATGTTTTCCCACGTGAGTGGGCATCGCATTGTGAACTACCAGAGAGATATTGCTCTCTAGTCTCTATCATAAATTGTATATATGTATGTGTGTAATAAATTGACTTTTTGAAATTGGTACCATCATGTTTTCCGTTTGTAAATGATAGTGTAATGAAGAGATATATAGTTTAAGAAACACCATTTAAAATTCTTACATGGAATGTTGTATATGTACAGAATTGGTCTGGTCGCACGAAGGCTATAATGATGCCCATGCGACGTAAAGTTTCACCTGAACTCGGTCTCAATATTTACATCCACTCTCTTCGTTCCGTGGAAAACACTGCACGAAATGCGAACTTAACTCGTCTGTGAAAGGGATGGTATGTATCTTTCGCATTTGTGTTTATACAATGTAATATTCTGTCCAAAGAAAACAATTAACTATTCGTGAATGCAATAATTTAATACATAACTGCTTGTATGTTATAAGCCCAATAAAACAAGACATGAATCAGCCTACTGTTTGCTGTACCGTGATGCTGTACACACCACCACCACCACCACCACCCCACTCATCACCGCACACCCCACCCCATGCCCCCGTAGCTTCAACTGTTTTAACAAGTGATCCAACAGATTATGGTTATATATGGTAATTATCAACAAAATGAAGTTTAATGGCGGTCACATGTCTGAATAGGTGAGCAGTCAGCTGCTCTCCCTATGTCTTGACTGGACACTCCAACTGAATAATCGACAGTACACCCTACTCCCGTGATGTTGTTATTATCGTCAGTTGCTCTCAGCCAGTAGTTTATCTCAAACTTCACTCTGTCTCGGTCGCCTGTGTCCATCTCTTCATACTCTACCACAACCTGAAACACCACAAAAATCCTGAAATCAACAACTAGTAATAACGGGAGAAGAACTGTGGGGTTCAAGCCTTGAACTTCTTGACAAGTGACAATATTTCATTATCTTGGGTTAATCCTGTCCCCATGTCCGTACGGATTGACGAGACTAACGGGATCGGGTGGTCAGGCTCGCTGATTTGGTTGACACATATGTCCAATTGCGTAGAATCGATGATTGTGTTATTGATCACTGGTCCATACTTGATTATCTACAGGCCACCGCCATACAGCTGGAACATTGCTGCGGCGTTAAACAAAAAAGAAAGCAAAACGAAAAGAAGAAGACAAAAACAACCCATGCCAATTACAGCAATTTGTCAAACGGAATCTAAACCACGTTTCACATATTTAAGAACAGTAAATGATCAACAAGACGATCAATCAGCACAACTCTTGTCTCTGAGTGTCCTTATGACGCACAAGGACGTCCTGACGGTGGATACTAGTCCGATATCGCCCTGACTGTGTTACACGGTCTGTCAAGAGCAGGAAACAAAGCAACAATGCTACACTTCTCTTATATACAGCCACAAACATTGTTCCCGTATGTCTAATGTAGGGCAAAGCGATCCTTGCTCACTTTAAACGCACCCACACTCACACAGTATCAAGACTAGTAACTCACGTCTTCAATGAACCAGTCATCCTTGTTGCAGGCATCAGAGAAGGTAAGACCTATTGAGTCCACTCCACATACAGAATTTCTGGTAAACTGAAAGAGATCACCCCTAAAAATATTGTATATGACACAGTACCTTGAGTAAGTGTGTAGGCGTTTGTAAAACCACGAAAACTTTCACATACTTATCAAACATAGGTGTTTATGAGAGTATCCATTGTACGGTATCTGTGTTATAAGCATTTGTTGATGGTGTAGCCCCCTGCCCCCGAGAAAAAAGAATCAAACACTCTTTCTGATGAGATTTGAAATATAAACTTATTCGCCTATGCTGTTGCTTATTGAAGCTCACACAACAGTAGCAGTGTGGAAAAAAAATATTACCCGCTGCCACGGTAACCGCCAAGTTCTCCGCTGGCTCGGGTAACACTATTACAAAAAGGCATACATCAGACAGTATTACCCTTGCGAGAAGCATGCAGCACTTATTATCTTGCTTCATGTAAAATACTTTAATTACCACTGTAACCGCTCTACAATCTTATTGCACGGAGTTTGAAAACTGTTTCATTAGCTGTTTTTGAGTTCACTATGTGCACTTTCATTTTACCGACTTTCACTAATGTATTTAAACTATTTTATACATTGCATTGTTTGCACACTCAACCTAAACATAATTAATCGTGTTTATACCAGTTTTAAGCTTGTCAGAATATGTTTCACTGATTTAAAAAATCAAGTCGTGAGGCAGACGCCATTTTGTTTACTTTTCATAAAATCGGTAGCTAGCGTATCGATCTGCAAAATAAAATAAAATAAAATGATACTTTGTACATTAACATGGTGGTAAGATGGATACGTTGTAAACTTCTCCTTACGCTTTTTTTATAAGTGTTATCACTCGCCTACCGACTCGGGCAACACTGCTACAAATAGGCGTAGCAGATTCAACAGTCAGGCAAGGGTCATTGCACGATTGATTATCTGTAATACATGTCATGGGGGCAGAGTTCTGATTCGTGTATCCAAAAACGATTTGATGGCATTGAGCATAATTCACTTTTGTGATCCTGTAATGTTTAATCCACTATAAAACGTATCTATTTACTATTGATAACCTGTCATATGCAATTAGTATATATTAAAATATATTTTAAAAAATAACAAAGAGGAGATCAGCCGACATCAAATAAGGTACAGGCACATTTAAGGGTACAAAACAAATCAAATGTATTATGTTTTTAAAATCTAATACAAGACCATATGATCACTTAATCATCCAACATCACAGGTAAGTCATTGTACAACGGTATTATTCAGCACCATTCTGCCCGAAAACGATTGGTGTGCGTCAGCATTCTTCGTTGTGAGCTACCTTACCTTAGATGTGCTGAGTCGACCTCCAGGTACCTTACAGTCGGGGTGAGTTAACATACCTTAAATATAGTTCTGCGTCCCCTCCATAGTCCGACATCCTTCCCATTCTTCAATCCTATGCCAAATTCTCCACACAGCCCGACAATTGCTAAGAACAAGTCAGCTTTGGAACCAGAATTCTTTTCCTTCCAGGTGTTGAAGGTTAACTTGTATGTGGCTGTTTTCTCTGTGTTTTGGAGAATGGAAAACCAGCATTTGCCTGTGGTCATTCAACAGTTTCACAGATCAAAATGGAAAAATATAGGCATTACATGACACACAAACGTATCCTGGGACAGGAGCATCCCTTTTCATTTCTTAGTTATACCAAGAAGTTATCAATAGAAAAGTGTTCACCTTTTAGAGTTTCCAAAACTTTCATGAAACTTTGCATACACGTGTACTTTTTTCAGACGACAAACATGATGAAACAAATAATCCCGTAACTGTTTAAAGACAAATATGTGTTTGTACGGCACATGGACATTATTCTCAATCTTGCACATTTTTGTGCCAAATGATATTTTGTTATTTCAAATTTCTCTCGTGGTACAACCACATAACAATTGAACAATTATCAGGAACATATATTCACTATGTCACTAGTTTCCATCTTCCCATACTTTAGAAGATCTGATTGAAGTAAATTTCAGTCTGCCAAACTTTTAACAGTAGTATATTTCTTGTTTCATGCATTGGCTAAATCTCAGAACAATCGTCAGTGGCTTAGGGGATGGTATAAATCCAGCTAGGGTCCATACTGTTAGCCAACGTCCCCGTGGTCCCTGGTATGGTGATCAGCCTTCAGTTGCTGGCGATCTATAGCCCGTTTCTACCATGTGTTGTTGTTTACTATCTATTCTTTTAAATGCTATCAACTAGTTACCGTGACATTTTAGTTATTTTATTGTCCATCGATGACAGGTTTTTGTTGTTTATGTATTTAGTATTAAGATTCAAATTCTCGTCACGATATGGCTGAAATAGTGTCGATGTGACGCTAAGTTTTAACTCACTCACTCAGTCACTTTGATGATCTGGAACAGTAAAAATAATAAAAATAGATTAAATTGTCAATTATACATTCACTTCATACAAATGGATATTACAGATGTGTCATCCTGTGTATGTGCTTGTTAATTAGAAAGAGATTCACAGAATACTTAAATATCAGTCGTGAACATATACAGTGAGTGAGTTAAGATTTATAGTCAGATCGGCAATACTTCAGCCATATCATGACATTAACAATCACAAATTGATAACAAATGCAATTAAATTATATATATATGTATGAACTTTTAAAAGAAAATGTCGACGTAGGACGGTAAAATAACTAGATTATCACAGGTAGAGATTTAAAACTAGCTTGTAACTCTAAAATTAAACAAATTTATGAACAATGCAATATAGCAGATGTGCAGACATATCTGTATATTGGTTAATTTGTGTAAATACGGGCATTAAAAGAAGAACTTTAACTTAAATGCGATACAAAATTGGTAATAGAAGATCTTTCCATTTTAAGAAACCTGAAATACTGAGCATGGCATCATGTTCAACACACAGTGATCTGAGGTTAATCAGAAGGGTTACCATGGCCTGCCGACAGCGTCAGCGTGTATCCTTTCCAAATTATGTACAAGGTGTGTTATATATATTGTCTTCTGATTGGAATAGAATTTTTTACTTTCGACTCCGGCTATCAAAACCGGTGATGAGTTCTTCGTGTATAAGGGGATTCCCATCAAACAGTTGAAAGTGCCAAAAATAAAATCACTACAGATATTTAGCTCTCCTAGATCTTAAAACTCTCTTTAGAAACGAGGGTTCCAACAGTTTCGAAAACAGCTAAACGAGTTTTTTATGTTAACTCGAATATCCAGGCCTTGTGGTCGATACTTGTCTTTGTTTTCAACAACACGGCTTGTTTGCTTTGGATCTTAAAAGTTCGTCTTAGTTGCTCATTTCCATTCATTCATTCATTCATTCATTCATTTACAAATGTATTGATATATTTATTGAGGGTAGAGCTATCAATCAGTACAGGAATAATATTATACTTCTTCAGCAGAGGACTATCCCTTAAGTTATCATAAGCCAATGTTGTTTAAGTTGTTATCTGTCTAAGAATCTCAAAGAGTCAAAATAGCAACGTTATTAAAGAGGTCAGTTACTTCAGCGTGTATATATATATATATGACAAAATAAATCTCGCCCGGACCATGTCACAAATAAACTATTAATTTTCAAAAATAAGCCAACACAAAGCCCCATGCATTGCGCCAGAGGATTCGATCACAGACTGGGACAACAGCCGCAAAACATGGCAGTGGAGCTTTGTAGTTGCTGGCAGATTAGCGCCTAATAATATACAGTCGACTAACAAGGCCATACAGGAATACTTACGTTCAACCATGCATCTCTTAATGCACTTGTGTCTGTACACTGGACCATCAGCGCTTCTTCCCCTTGTCCCGTCAACATCACCATCGCCACAAGTCTCGGAAAATATTTAGTGCGAATGTATTGAGTGAGTGAGTTAAAAGTAATCGTAACATCAGTGGGAAGACATATACAGACATATATGATTGAAGCTTGTCTTGAGATATGTACTTACGGAATTTCACGTAGCCGTCGCATCTTTTGTCACTCTCGGTGTACACAAAGCACATACACCTGCTGTCTTTGTAACAGGTCACAGCACACGAGGCAAGGCTAGTGTCATGAACAGAGAATATTGGGGATTCTTTGCCTCCCAATGAAAAGAAATCACTGCTACAAACTTGATCTCCCCAAAATATGCACATGCACCAAATCATTCCTACGGGACAGTGCTTCATATCTGGAGTAAACTTTCTCTGCGAATAGCGAAAATGCCTCATTTCCAAATATCACCTATCCGTGGTCATTAATAAATAATAGCTGTTTCATTGAACATTTAACATATTTCTACAAATAGGTTTCTTTGGCTATATAAAATGGAAATTAAAGAGACATTATCACGAGAGCGTTTTTGAAGATACTAAATGTCCCATTACAGTTAGTGTGTATTGGCCAGCTTCGGATAAACGTTTTAAAATTGAAGAACAGTACAAAACACACAAATTCAACCACCTCTTAACAGGGCATTTGCATCTCAGATAAAAGCCGCGACATTTTAATGCCATGAACTAAATTCTACACAGTTAAACCAGCAAATAGTTTTAGGGAGACATTTTCTTCCAACTTCCTTAGTAATTATATTTCGCCGCAGGCAATGGGTCTATGCTCTGGGGTTATTGCCATTTGTCAAAGATAAGCTGCTCTGACCTATGAAACGTTCCATTTGTTTGAAGTCTTTGTGGGCTGTCATAAGTTTCAGGGGTTAACCATTCACACACTACGAAATCTACATAATTGAAACAGTCAAAGAGGCATTAAAATCCAGCAAATTTGAATTTGGGAAATGACCTTAATTCTTAGAGGTCTTCAAGGATTGGAATCCGAAAGGATATACCTAACATACTCACAATGTTCCTTCGCAATCTGTATTTACAAAGAGGCGTACACTTCTGTCTCAGGTGACTAACGGGATCGAGTGGTCAGGCTCGCTGGCTTGGTTGACACATGTCATAGTATCCCAATTGATCGATGCTCACTCAGTCGATCACTGGATTGTCTGGTGGTCTTGGGTCTTGACTGTTTGCCTGTAGTGGTATATCAATGTGCTGATGGCGACTTGGCTGCAGTTAAAGTCCACCTGACGTCATGAAGCGCACATATCTGGCATAACGATCTTATGCTTGCGTAATTCTTGGCGTTGAGTTGTTACGTTGACTTGGGCTTCACGTCACATCAGCATTATTTCAGCCATATAGTGACCAGAACAAATCTGCTTCCATGAACATTTCAAGTACAAAGTGTAAATGAGTTCTAGTTTCAAAACACATATATTCATCACAGTCGTATTAAAAAAGCAGAAGATGTCATAGCACCAAATCCAAAAGCAAGCGATTTGTTATTCACATTACCTAGTTACAATATATGATACACGTCAGCTTCCCTCAGGTAGTTGACAATGAGATGCCCGCTCACACGGGAAAACAGATCTGTTAGATTTCTCGCATCATAATGTGCATTCCTTGCAGTCGAAAAGTCCACACAGTCAGGCAGAATATGCTTGATGGTGAACACTTCATCGCAAGAGACACACACGGGAGGTCCATCCCCATCCGTTTTCAGCAGAGAGTCATTAGTAAACCGACTGTGGCCAGTACGACATCGTCGTAACATTACCTCATTACGTCTTGACTGAAAACCCAAGTAGGAATAACCACTTGTTGGCTTCAATTCGTGAAGTTTATTTCTACCCACTTGGGTGTGACACCTTTTTTGCATAAGGTCCCGAGTATAACTTTTGATAGTGGGTTTGAAATCACTGTACGGGATCAGCAGTGGAGCTAAGGGCTTGTCAAGGGCTGCTTTAGCTTCAGCATCGGGCTTTGTGTTACCTGCTATGACAACGTGATCGGGCACCATGGGACCATGTTGCATTTTGGCGAATGTTTTCTTCATCCGTTCATACTCCATCTAAAATCAACCAACACACATATGCACACATATAAATATATACAATTTCGATTGAAGTAGCAATACAAGTTAGCATATATATGTATTTATGGGCGTTATATGTAGACGGACATACACTTTACGCGAACATCTGTTGGCGTCACTAGGTTCCACTGACTGGTTCATTAAAGTATCAGCGCCATGAAGTTTTGTTGGGAAATACGCAAGTAAGTGACTGAGTGAGTGAAATTTGTTTTACGCTGCTATAAGCAATATTTCAGCAATAACACTGCCGGGGAAACTGGGAAATTCGTGTTCGCCTGTTTTTTTATAACATGTAAACATATTGATGACAAGATAAAGGGTTTTCTGAAATGTCGTGTCCACATCTCTTTGTATCGAACCATTAACTTGATCAGTGCACATTTGTTTTCAATATTCATTAAGGTACGTGTCCCTTCTCCTTTCTCTTTTTTAAAAGAAACATGTTCAGTGACTGTTAACACTGTGCGTCTGCTGATGTATAGAAGATTTAGGTCAGCTTGAATAGTTCTTAAACCTGAACATATATCTGACGAAAGCTTCATTTAGATAGGAAAATCAGTGAATCGTGCTGCATTAAGTTCATTAACAAAAGCTTAAAAAAAGTATATGCTATACCATCAGAGCAGTACTTAAGAATTGCCTTGGCAAAAAACGTAAGTATCTGATTTCATTGGGTCCCTGATTCAGGGGTAGTTCCTATAATCAGCATCCATATCATTGTCACAGGGGTAGTTCCTATAATCAGCATCCATATCATTGTCACAGGGGTAGTTCCTATAATCAGCATCCATATCATTGTCACAGGGGTAGTTCCTATAATCAGCAACAGTCATACACAGAACCATGAATAAGTTAGAATGATCATGGCCATTCATTTATTAAAAGATCACCATATCGACCTCAGAATGAATGCCTTGAGTCAATATTAGAAAGGTCCGGCCACAGATGTAATCTCTCTCGATTGCAACAAGTGAGTGAGTGAGTGAGTTTAGTTTTACGCTGCATTCCGCAATATCCCAGCTATATGTGCGGCGGTCTGTAAATAATCGAGTCTGGACCAGACAATCCAGTGACGAACAGCATGAGCAGCGATCTGCGCAATTGGGAACCGGTGACATGTGTCAACCAAATCAGCCAAAACTGACCACCCGATCCTGTTAGTCGCCTCTTACGACAATCATGGGTTTCTGAAGACCAATTCTAACCCGGACCTTCACGGGTCTGCTGATTTAATGCTTTGTAACTCACGTATGCAACGAATCACTCATCCCTATGACAGCAATTAGAAAATGCAAGACCAATGGCTTTTAATCCACAGACAGAATCGTCAACAAACTGAAAGAAATCATTTGCTGAAATGGGACAAGAAACATGATTTACTTCTTTGAGATATTGCATATTGAGTCCAAATAAATAAATGCTGTTTCCATAATATCGATGCTCGTCAAATACAGTGCAAATTGTACAAAACTCACTATACTATAAATGCCGATTCCATAATATCGATGTTCGTCAAATACAGTGCCAACTGTACAACACTCATCATACTATAAATACCGTTTCCATCACATCGATGTTCGTCAAATACAGTGCCCATTGTACAAAACTCACACTACTATATGAACATGGTAGTTATTTATCGAGACCTGATCCCGAAACATTTGTCTTTGGACTTTCATTAAGCGTAAAATTGTCTTCTTCAGCTTCTTTCTACTGTACATTTACCTTGCATTAAGTGTGCGATGACAACAATATCGTCTAGAATACCGGATAACAGATCTTTGTTTAAAGCAGAAGCAAACGCCATATTAAAAGATCCTATTTTCACACTCCCTCCCATGCCTTAAGGCTATCAAAAACCTATCTTGTAAGCATACACTTTTAAATGACATTATTTAGTTATATAATGATCTTGCAACTGACCAATACGACATTGGAATCAATGGTAACACGATGGTGACACCACGTCATATACTATACTCAGATTATAAATCTGGGATTAGATCTTTGATATTAGATCTGATGCATTAGAAGTGGGACACACAAGTAGATATTAACTCATAAAAATGAAATAAAATCCCATTTTACTTATACTTGCATAAGATGTCAGTCCCGATTTGAGGAGATCATTATACGACGTTGTCGCATTAGCCATACAAGACACATGATTATTTGCTTATAGGTGAGGATCCTTAATTTTTCATCCCTTGTGATGAGAGAATCACGGTAAAGCAATTCGTACGATCGAAATGGAAAACGTCATTGAGTCACAGATGTTAAACATTTTCTATTGTTTACTGGTTCCGGTAATATATGTCTAGAACAGTGCACAGACTCGCATCCAAAGTTTCTCATATCCATTGAACAAAGGTACCAATATATATGTATGTATCCAGAGTTGGCTTGGCCAATTATACAATGAGACCTATTAATCATCTTTGAATGTTCGGAAAAATAGAATCAAGCTTACAAAATTCCGTTGCTGATCCCATGATTTGTTAGTAGAAACAGGGAGCTATGTTGGAGTGAGTGAGTGAGTTAATATTTAACGTCACGTAGCTATGTTGGAATACAGAGATAAGATAGAATAGTTAAAATGTGTGATTTGAATCTAATTGAAGATGAATATCATTGTCGTTGTGTCTGTCCAGCCTACCACATTTTGAGAAATTACTTTGAAGAATTACTTTGTACATCATAATATTCATAAATTTATATATCTATTAACCTGTTCTAGTACGAAACATATAGAAAACATGTCAGTGTATCTATAACATGCCACAAAGAAGAAAAAGTGTACCCCTACTGCCTAATGACATTGTCTGTATACATGTACTATAGGCCTGTGGTCTTTTAAGTGCAAAAATAAATTGACTGACCGTATTGATTAAGGGATAAATATTTCAGTGCAAAAACAGTAAAGTATCTTTTTAGTAATTGAAATTACCATTTCACTATCGATTTTTAAAAACAAATAGAACTAATTGAACATCTTGATTGTAATGTATTGTAGACAGATATATTATTTATGAATGAACATTTAAATTAGTAACTTAGATTGTTAGTGACTGTATCCTCTAAGGGGGTTAAACTATAGTAAAATTATTGTCCACCTGAGAGGGTACGTAAGCCCCGAAACATTCAATGGGAATTTAAAGTTACCAGCTTTAATAAATGCAGCAGTTGTTGGAGATCTATAGCCCATTTTACATTGTATTGTCCAGAAATAATGTTTCTACTTTTAAAGATATGTGCTAGCTAGTTTTAACTCAATCTGTGATAATCTAATGGTTTTACTGTCCTTCGTTGACAGGCTTGTATATATTATATGTATGTATTATGAATTTAGAACTAGTTTTAGTCACGATATGGCTGAAATATTGCCGATGTGACTTTAAATCTTAGCTCACTCACTATAAATGCAGCATTTTCGTAATTGGCACAAAAGCACGAGAAGGCGAGAACGCGAGATTTGTCAAATGTCACGTTCTCGCGTTCTCGCGTTCTGGTGTTTTTTAAAAATCGTTACATAGAACTGTATGGGCAATTGGCTAAAAAAGCACGAGAAGGCGAGAACGCGAGATTTGTCAAATGTCGCAATCTCGCGTTCTGGTGTTTTTGAAAATCGTTACATAGAACTGTATGGGCAATTGGGAGAAAAACGCGAGAACGCGAGATCGCGAGATTTGTCAAATGTGGCAATCTCGCGTTCTCGCGTTCTCGTGTTTTTGAAAATAGTTACATAGAACTGTATGGGCAATTGGCACAAAAGCGCGACAATGCGAGATCGCGAGATTTGTCAAATGTCGCAATATCGCATTCTCGCGTTCTAGTGTTTTTGAAAATCGTAACATAGAACTGTATGGGTAACTGGCACAAAAGCACGAGATCATGAGATAGCGAGATTTGTCAACTGTCGCAATCTCGCGTTCTCGTTTTTTTGAAAATCCTTACATGGAACTGTATCTGTTGCACAACCCACATGACCAATTGATGGTATACGTATAGATTGATTAACAAAGATGAAATCTTTTTTACTTGATAATATTTCCATTTTCATTATGATGATAAGAAATAAAAACATTTGAAGTTTAACCATCTGCTAGCAGTAAAATGTTAGGACTAAAAAATAAGGAAGTCAATGTACGTTTTTATATTTTGTTTTATAATCCTAATTAGTTTATTATCAAATTTTTATGCATTTTGAAACTTAATAAGAAGCGCACGATCAGCTTATACTTAAAGTGAATATATAACATGACTGTAATATCAAACATTTAACTTAAAATAGACTAAAAGAACAGCAACAATGCCAGGTTATTACCATGTTCTATCAATATCCATATCAAGGGACTATATGCCATTCATCTGCAGCTGACAAAAAATCCTGTTCCATGTCATGTATCTTTTAACAGTGTTATATGCGAAAAAGCGATATATCGTTTCAGGTTTTTCACATTGGTGTATAGTCTCATTGGTCACCCAAGATAGAACACCTGGCAACTAATTGCATGATGTCCGCCATTCGTTTTTAAAAAACATTTACTTAGCCAGTAATGAGCAATCAGTCAACTTATTGGCGGTTAATCCTTTGAAGGAAGGACGTTGTTTTTACACAAGCACTTTACGACAGGGTGTATTCAGTGTAGATTATCTCATAAAGCGTGAGAGATCGCAGATGCAAATCGTGGTGATCGAAAGAGATATCCATGATCGTGAGGTATCTTGATAATCGTGGCAAAATATTTAATCTTTGAAGGCATTTCATCAGGTGAAGGATCAAGCATACGCTCCGAAACGTAGTGTCAGTCACAATAAAGAAGTTGACATCCAGTTGATTACCTTCAAGTCGTACAATGGCTATTCTATATTTTTACAGGCACAAGGTTGATAAGAAAAGTTGAAGTGGTCAAGAAATGAAACAAGTCTAAACTGATATTTGACATTTCATGACATAATTTATTTTGTGTCACCATTATTAATCACAAGATAAAAACATATCATATGAAATATCAATATATCAAATATTGCACCAGACATTACCAATAACAAATATAAGAAAGGCAAGATTTATGGATGTCAACTTCTTTATTGCGACTAACACGACATTTCGGAGCGTATGCTTGCTCCTTCACCTGATGAAATGCCCTTCAAAGATTTGATTACAAATACCTATTCTGTCATATGTACAATTCAATTCTGACATAGTTAAGTAATTACTTTTCAATATAACTATAAAGTCACAATTCATTTTACACAAATGACATTATTTTAAGCACGTTTCATTCCATGAAACACCCTATCTAAGTAATACAACATATTTATGTTGCCAACCTGAAGTGTGTGTTTCAGGGTGGACAGTTCTCTTTGGAGGTCTTGATCTTTCTTTTACTTTTGGGGGAGTCTCTGGCCAGCACTGTATTGTAGCATGTTCAGTTCATTAATGTTTTGCTCCTCCAACAAGAATTTTATTTTATCCCCTTGTTCACTCTGTACATGTATCCTTCAGCACACAAGTACCTACCACCACGTGAAGTGGGAAGGAACTTGTAATTGAACTCTTAACTGTCCATGACACTAGCTATTGTAACTTGATGCTATTTATACAATATGTAAGACATGTATGTACTGAATGACTCTGATTGAGTGAACACATTAATCATTACCATTATAATCTTAGTGAGTACTCAAATTGAAATCATATTCCACAACATAGTTCAGAATTTCACAGCACCCCAGTGACTTCATCCCTTATAACAACACCGGCACAACATCAAGGAGACTATACTGTAAGAACCAAATTCTACTTCCCGGGAATACTAGTACCCCATCGTTGCCTAATCGTGGCCTAGTGTAAACGCAGCATTACATAAACACTAGCTTTTGACAAATCCGCTGTGCAAGATAAAAGTAATCAATCAATCAGCGTATTGTCGGTTAATCCTTTGATCGATGTTTGTTTTTATAATTCAAGTGATAATTCCTCTTCCTGCACTTCCATGGGCATATTACATAACATGTAATACATTTGTCGCATCAGACCTTAATTTCTAATGTTGAATATTTACTCCAGACACGAGAAATGCCAACTGGGAACATTTGTCAGGTAATCTAAGTGGTGTTGCCACTAATGATATCTGTTATAAATTCATTAATATAACTGACCATGAAGTGAATGCTGACACAGAACATGTGTAGGTTTTATACCACCAAACACGAGTTACAGCTGGGGAGTAGTAGTGGCTGTTTTAAACTTATGGCCAACACTGTTTTGAGGATACGAACGGAACTTCATTGTTGCATAAGAAATACATATAAGCATTTGCTGGTCACATGCAACGCAAAACACAACATTGCAGATTTTGATACCTTTCGGTATGGACTTACAGAAACTTCAATGCATCAAAAATGCAAATTCAACTTATAAAGTTGAAAAATGACTCGATTAAAAAAAACCAAACGATTCACTAATTTCACCGCAGAGCTTGGGTGAAAAGTGGTTCCAACAGCTATGCTGCGCTGCGCTCATAAGGCATGCGCAGTAAATAGGTTCGCATTCCCGGATAATAAGGTCGTGAGCAGGAGTAGTCTAATCTTGGTTGTGTACACAAACAAGTAAATAATCTACTAGTTACATAAAAAAGCAACATAAAACAAGAAACACCATGTTGATTGTCAAAGACAAAACTAAATGTCTGTTGTGTCTGCTTGTCTGCCTGCCTGTCTACTAATAACAATATGCAATACACAACTTCAATCATTGACCACATGCAATTTGAACTTAACACCTATCGGGCTTATATGCCATAAACAAAGAGCCGGCTGAGCGTATGGGCAAATGAACCAGCCAATGAAAGACTTCGTTAGACTTGAGTGCATCCTCAAGGGGGGTTAAAGGGTTATGGCCCGGGAAAGCGAAATCTGGACCAAACCTCCTCATTTAGGTGTCGCTTTCGCGGGAACGGTCAAGCTACAGTGAACACTGAATTTAGCGTTCCCAGGACTCTCAATACACATGAAAAACAAAGAAATGTGAGAAGTGGTCTGATACCGTAGTCATGGTAGAAATTTAATAAATAAATACATACGTTTAACATTAGCAAGCCATGGTGAAGCATACATATTATTTTCAAGCTTGTGTGATAAAACATAGTGAATAATGACTGATTTTGATGTACATTAGTAGCAAGTTGAAACCAAACTGAAATCATTCACTTGTTAATATATACAGAGATAGGAATTCGTCCAGTCTCTTCGTGGAGCATTTAGAATGATGTACTCTTGCATAGTTTCAGGACAGACTTCATGAATAACCTGTGAACATTTTCAAAAATGTCTATATTTGAATGTCCCCACACTTCGCAACCATATAACATGATTGGTAGGATCATGCAGTCAAAACATTTAAACAAACAATCGAGAGGAATGTTGCGATTTCTAGCCTTTGAGGGGATAATATGCTTTACGTCACATCGGCATTATTCCAGCCATTTAGTGACGAAATCAAGTCTGCTTTCATAAACATTTTAAATACGAAGTCCAAATGAGTTTACTTTAAAAACATATTTATTAATGACATTGTTATTTAAAAACAGAAAATGTCATAGTAATTAATTTAAAGGCACTCAATTCGTTATTCGCATTACATAGTTACAATTTATGATACAGATCAACTTCCCTCAGGTAGTTAACAATGAGATGCCCGCTCACGCGTGAAAACACATATCGGTGGTACATGAGTATAACAAAGGAGTACATACAAAATATTCAACAAGATGACTGAATGATACATCAATTAAAGTCTTTACAAACAATCTTAAAATAAACTTGAAAAAGGTTTACGAAACTTTGACAAATTCGGCCATGTAGTTGTAAGGTTCGTTTAACAATGATACTAATTCGTTACATGAATTAATAAAACTATAGATAAGTAGGGTCTGAAACTTGAAACAACTGAAACTTCATCTCACCTAAGAGGCTCACAGAACGAGTATTGGGGTCGCGCGCTAATCTGAAGTACGGTAATCCGATGTTTTCATAGCAATTCGCTTTGGCGGCACTTCTAGCACAACTTTGGTTTTCGCTTTAGCGGGAATAGGGAATATTGAAATTTCGCTTTACCGTGCCGACACCGGTTAAAATACTGTTAACTGATTGTCCTCCTGAAACATTCAAGTAAATTTAAACTCTCCATTTTGTAATCGTAGAATATGTGTATTTTTAATGTATGGCTAGATGCGTGTAAATTGCTAACAACTGAAGGGAAGATATACATCTAGCTATAGGGTCCATGCAGGAAGCAAATGTATTGTAAGTCCCAATGGTCCCCAGTATGGTGATCTACCTTCAGTTGTTGGCAATCTATAGCCTGTTTTATATTGTATTGTCATGTATAGTTAAAATGTTTTATATTTAGTTACAGTTTTAAATTTCTAACTGTGATAATCTAGTTGTGTTACTGTCCTTCGTAGACAGGTTTTTATAATTTACCTTTCATTTATATTAATGTATAAGTTGATTTAGTCACGATATGGCTGAAATATTGCCAAAGTGACTTTACATTTTAACTCACTTTCTCACTATACTTGAGTGCACACCCACCCGCTCTGACTGGGTTCGGTATCCGGGTGCTTCGTTTCGAGCGTAGTATACCCAAGTACAAAATAGTGTGTTTTTAATATCATAGGTGATACTGACAGTGTATGAAATAAGCCCCTATCCCACCCAGACATCAGGGCTGGTAACTTCAAAATGTTACCATCCAAAAAAGGATTTAACCAGACCAGACACCAAAATATGTATGGAACATGTAAAGGTTTTACCAGATAATCGGGCTGGCTAGCTGTAAATCTAGACCGTCCGTTAGCAATCTAGCCCGTCTCGGGCGGTCGGACGTGCATTATTTCATACACTGGTAATAGACATCCTATTTTTAAATGACATGATTAAATCCAGGCGTTAGAAAATCCGAAAAGCCTACACTGCTGGGATACTTTATAAGAACTACAGGGTAAATTTTCAAATAACGGCATCTGATTTGCATCCGCCCTTCCTAATTTCCCACTGTTTATGTTGAAGAAATTGCGGACAGTAGCCCAGTGCCCGTCACGGTCGAGGGAGCAGGTACTGACCAGCTTGCAGCTAGGATTTGAAATAAGACTTTTTGCGAGAAACATTAATCGCTCTGGCTCAGTGCCCCTTTTAAAATCGTTGCATGGAACTGCATGGGCAATTGGCACAAAAGCACGAGAACGCGAGATTGCGACATTTGACAAATCTCGCGATCTCGCGTTCTCGTGCTTTTGTGCCAATTACCAATACAGTTCTATGTAACGATTTTCAAAAACACGAGAATGCGAGATTGCGACATTTAACAAATCTTGCGATTTCGCGTTCTCGCGTTCTCATGCTTTTGTGCCAATTGCCCATACAGTTCTATGTAACGATTTTCAAAAACACGAGAACGCGAGATTGCGACATTTGACAAATCTCGCGATCTCGCGTTCTCGTTCTTTTAGCCAATTGCCCATACAGTTCTATGTAACGATTTTCAAAAACACGAGAACGCGAGAATGCGAGATTGCGACATTTGACAAATCTCGCGATCTCGCGTTCTCGTCCTTTATGCCAGTTGCCCATATAGTTCTATGTAACGATATTCAAAAACACGAGAACGCGAGATTGCGACATTGACAAATGTTGCGATCCCTCAATCTCGCGTTCTCGTGCTTTTGTGCCAATTGCCCATACAGTTCTATGTAACAATATTCAAAAACACCAGAACGCGAGAACGCGTGATTGCGACATTTGACAAATCTCGCGATCTTGCGATCTCGCTTTTTTCTGACAAATACCTATACAGTCATCTTGGACTGTGATCACGGGTAGCTCAGTCGTGGCAATGGAGTTGCGTCCCTTGAGCGTGCCAGAAACTTATGCTGGTGGGTTTCATACTACATCGAACTGATAATCCGTGACATAACTGCAAGATAAAAACTGTTGAAAGCCAAACTCACTCACTTCTTTAGAGCAATGCACGTGCCCCGGGCTGTGAATGGGGGTTAATTTCCAATATTAGCATGCCGAGCTTGTAAAGGTAAGGCCGCAATAAATTAATAGACAGAGTTTGATTAATTTCTAAAACAACATGAGAGGCGGGAAGTATGTTGATTTGCATTTATTTTTTGTCTAATCGAACTTTTTAAGGCACCCGTGTACATTTACTGTAGAAGGACTCGATTCACATGCATCATGCATGTTCAGTATGGCTACGTTTGTGGAGTATTTCATCAAGTAAAGAAAGTAGGAATGTAACAGGGGTGAATTAAGTAGTTGTATATTGTGTACGTAAAGAATAACTAATCATCATTATCAGGATATAGTGGTCTCGCAGACGACGACTTCTTTATGCATTTAAGTTGCAATTAGTTGTCAGTTCAGCTGTCTCTTGTCCTTGTGTTTCTGTGAGTGAGTTATTGAGTTTAGTTTATATGGCGGCGGTATGTAAATAATCGAGTGTGGACCAGACAATCCAGTGATCAACAACATGAGCATCGATCTGCGCGATTGGGAAACAATGATATGTGTAAATCAAGTCAGCGAGCCTGACCACCCGATCCCGTTAGTCGCCTCTTACGACAAACATGAGTTCCTGAAGATACATTCTAACCCGGACCTTCACGGGTGTCTTTGTGTTTCATGTACAGTTCTGTGTGACAGTTTGGTCAGAATCAAAGGTTAGTTATTAAACATTATAATTTTACATACATGGTAAATTAAACCCTAATATTAATCATTACACAAAATAGGTATAAATATGCCCATGATAATAAAATCAGTACACAATATACTATTTAACGTGTATGAATGTGCTTATGGTAGTTTTTTATGTGTCAAGTCAATATGTTGGTTAGTAGTTGTTGTTTGGTAACTATTTTCTGTATCATGTAAGGTTGATACATCTCATCTACCATGTATATTGTATGTACTTGACAAAGATTACATTTGATCAGTGTGTGGTTCTTATATGGGATTATTGCATGCGTTGACTGTGCGCCTGCTGAATGTGCAGACACATTCCGTGTAACCCACAGGATAGGTTTCTTTGTACAGTATCTACAGTATATTTAATCATTATACTATGTATTATTATAAGTCTTTATGTCAACACTCATTTTGTATATCACTGTAAACACGTGATCACGTAAGTCACCTGTGTGATATTGCGACGCGTAATACCTGTATATGATTGTTGATAGGCACGTTTATGCACTATATTTATTATGATGACATGTTCATTGGATGTGATTTTATGTTATGTTTGTTGTAAAAAAATAGTATTGTTATTACAGGGTGTCTTCTTCCACCACAATATGGAAATAAACAGATATCTCACTCGTAACCCGTAGTCTGTGGTTGATAACACATTGGAACTCCGCCATATCATGGCTGCCACAGGAACACAACTATTAGCTATACAAATGAATTTTTATTTTTTGGAACTTGAAGACAAAAGAATAGTATAAAGCAGGATGTTTTGTAGTCAGGCTGGAGCGGAAGAAAAACTATTAAAGTAGCGAATATGGTGTCGAGTAAAACATCAGTCATGCTCATTTTAGCCGACTGCTACAAATTGGTCTGTTAGAATTTTGTTTGAATGAATATGCTAGCCGTATATGATATTGCATCATGGAGAAACCCACTGGTCTGTGATTGTTTGTATAACTGACGGTGTAGCTGCGAATTGATGCGGCTTTAAGCACTATTTTATCACTCACTGACGTTAATATGACACTTTCATGTTTTGACTTTTATTGGACATTCATATTCACAATTTCGTGTGTTAAATTATATTTAACACGTTGAGGATTTTTAAGTACATAGGAAATTGTAACAACGGGAGCGTACTTATATACACTACCCTACACATCATGTATGTAAATTACATAGTATTTTTAAGCTATGTCATATTTTTGCTAAATGCTACTTGGAAAATGAAAAGCATGAAAGAAGAAGGACCACAGCACTACTAAGATGCGCATGCGCCTTGACCTTATGATATTACGCATGCGCAACGACAGCGTCTAAAACGCGAGATCGCGAGATCGCGAGAAAATGAAATGTCGCATTCTCGCAATCTCGCGATTTCGTATATTTGTGGCCATATTTGACAAGTCGAGAAAGCGAGAATGCGAGATTTGACAGCATGTACAAATGTCGCATTCTCGCGATCTCGACTTTTGACAAAAAGTGCTATGTACCAAAAACACGAGAATGCGAGATCGCGAGAACGCGAGATTTTGGCCAAATCTCGCATTCTCGCAATCTCGCATTCTCGCACTTTTGGCATTTTTAGCTTGTTTCCAAAGGTCGAGATCGCGAGAATGTCCCTTACAGTACTCCATACTGATGAGATCTGAAGCTATTCGTATTCATAATGTTTCGTAAAAAAAGATGAGCCAGTTATGTTGATTGAAAGCGCAATCACACACACACACACACACACACACACACACACACACAGACAGAGATGAGTTGAACGTCCATTTTATACTGTAACAATGGTGATATATACTAAGCCAGAAGAGAAACTTCAAAAATGTAATTTGAAAAATAATGAATAATTTTTCTCTGATGATACATCTATGTATCCGAAATGGGATCCCTGTCTTTCGACTCTAGAAAAACGTTAGCAAAACCCACTCAAACCCATCCATTCGTCGTTCAAATGACGTTAGTGCCAAATCAGGTTTTGCACGTGCAGTCGATCACGTGATCTTCGCATCGAAGTTTTCTTCATATGCACGTGTTTGCATTGGCCTCAAGAATTGAAAAATACCCCAGTTCTAATGGTACTTGAAATGCCACGATTGTCAAATGTGCAACGTGAACGTGCCGTTGGCATGTTGCAAGCGGGAACATCGGTTATTGACGTCGCAAGAGCAATGGGATGCAGCCGCCGTACTGTGTATTACTTGCAAGGTCGTCTACAACAAACTAGCACAACTTCTGATCGCCCAAGGTCGGGTGGTCCACGTGTGACGTCACGAGCAGAAGACCGTCAAATCGTCCTACGTCACCTACGTGACAGATTTTTGCAGGCTACACGAACCAGGGCTGAGATGTTTAGAGGTCGACTGTCCTCACAGACCATTCGAAATCGGTTGCAGACTGCCAATCTCCATTCTCGACGTCCATATCGCGGGCCAATATTGACGCCGTTTCATCAACGTCAACGTCTGCTGTGGGCGCAACATCACCTCCGATGGACCCAGAGAGACTGGAATCGAGTTGTCTTTAGGGATGAATCAAGGTTTACCCTCAGATTCGCGGACGGCAGGCACAGAGTCTGGAGACGACGTCGTGAACGGTATGCCCAATGTTGTGTACAGGAAGTCGACAGATTCGGGGGCGGAAGTTGCATGGTGTGGGGTGCTTTCTGTGGGAAAAACCGTTCCCGACTTCTGGTCATCCGTGGAAACCTCACAGCTGCTGCTTACCGCGACCAGGTGCTCACCCCTGAACTCATTCCTTTCATGGTAGCACATTGCCCAGGTCTACAGTTCCAGCATGATAATGCTCGGCCGCATACCGCGATGCTGACACGAAATTTCCCTCCAAACGCTGGTATCAATGGCATGGGCTGGCCATCGAGGTCCCCTGACCTTAATCCAGTAGAGCACGTTTGGGATGCACTTGGGAGAAGGCTTCGTGGTGTTAGGAACCAATCTCAGAATTTGCAAGAACTTTGCGCTGCCTTGCAAGAGCAATGGCGCAGAATCTCCAACCACGTGTTCACAAGCATCAGGCAGTCGATGAGGAGACGGTGTTTGGCAGTGGTGAATGCGCGGGGCGGCCATACACGATATTGAACTGAGAAATTTCGCATTTTTATTCTTGTGACTTGACATTCTGTATACCCATGTTTTGGAACGGCGGTGTAGCCTAATGGAACTAATTATGGCACTGTCAGTGTATCGAGTACATCACACAGATCTCAGCAATGAAATAATAACAATTTAACCATCTTACCATCTCTTGTTCTTTTATAGTGCCTTGAAGAAAGAATGTGAAGTTTCTTTTTTGACTCAGTATGATGCAGTGTTGACATCACGATGTACAAAAACACAACAGCGCACATTTTTAGTGTAAACAGAAGAGTTGGACACTGTGGATGGCTGTAAATCCTAACAGTGTAACACGCCGGATACCGGGGAGAGAAAGCCGCATCTGATACTCCTTCCTGAACACCCCGTCAACAGAAATCTGTAAACATCGTTCAACTGATGATATGAACGTCGACGTCATCATTGATAATTGACAGTGTACTTGAAACCAATGTGAAGGGAAACTCTGTTACTCTATCAAGATAGTTTCCCCACTGCTGATACCGCACTCCAAGAATATATCAAAGAGGTGATGCAAGTGGAGTGGAACGCCCAAGTAGATATCAACAAATTTCATGACATTATACATACATTTTTTTATAAAAACGATACAGGGCGAAGTTAAACACTTTTATGGATAGACAAGTTCTTTGTTGCAGTAGTAGTTGCGACGTTCCGGTGTCGATCCTAACACCGTTATCAAGCAAATGATGACGTCACAATTCAGCATGTATGGACCAAATCCAAACTTTTGTTAAACCTTGCTAACAAATGTTTTTCAAACTGTGTCAAATGCTTTTTCAAAATCAATTAATAGTAAAAGGCCATTCTTATTTTGTTTTCTAGTTTCAAACATGATATCATATAACAGTCTTATATTTTCACTGATACATCTACCAGGGATGAAGCCTGTTTGATTTTCATGTATCAGATGGTCACGTGTAACTTTCAGTCTATTAGTGATAGATGTACTTATAATCTTATAAATGACATTTAACAAAGATATAGGGCGCCAGTTCTTCATTTTTTTTCTACCCTTTCCTTGTTTAGGTATGCAAGTTATGACACCCCTATTCCTAGTCAAAGTCAAGTGATCATTTTGAAATGATTGATTTATGTATCGAAGAATCCACTTTCCCAAATCCTGCCCAAAAAATTTGAAGAACTCGATTGAATAGCCGTCAATGCCTGGACTCTTATTATTTTTCATTGATTTAGCTGCTTTAAGAATTCCACTGGTATTAATAGGCTTTTCCAGTTCAAGTTGTAAAGGTTTTGGAAGGACAGGGGTGTTCAAGTCCGATAACGTCTGTGTACCTTCTTGGTCATCGATACACTCTTGTTCAGAAAATAAATCCTGATAAAAGGCCTTTTGTTTGTCTAATATACGTTTTCCATCAGTGATGATTCCCCCTGTATCAGACATAAGACTGGTAATAGACTTACTAACAAAGTTTCTGTTTTCTAGATTACAAAAATATTTAGATATGTTTTCTCTTTCCTCATACCATTGAATCCTATTTCTGATTTGCAATCCTTTAATTTCCTGTTCTTTAATTTTTTTCAAATTCTAACTTATGCTTTGACAAATCAGCAACGAGGGTTTCATCAATGTTTTGCAAATTGCCGCGTATCGTATCTTCTAGATCTTTTATTTTAGATTCTAATTCCAAAGTTTTTTCCTTTCATTCTTTTTTCACGAAAGAACTGTACGAGATAGATTTACCTCTAATATTCATAAACAAAGTTTCCAAAAATAGGCAATCATATATGTTTAACTTTAAATCAATATCATCAATCTCGCAGATTTCAGAATGAGTTGCATATTGTCTTTTGGTTGCCTCATTTCATTTTTGACTATTTTAACGTATTCATGATCTCGAAGAAGAGATGTGTTAAATTTCCAGTAGCCCCTCCCTCTTGACTTATTGTCAGAGGGAGTGGTCCGATTTATATCCTGGTAAAATTGCAGTATCAACAGTTACATTTGATATATCTTGTGAGACCAGAAAGAAGTCCAGTCTAGCTTGCTGCTTTGGATTGTTTTCCACCATGTGTACTTCCTCGCATCAGTATCAAGGTCACGCCAAATGTCAACAAGATTAAATTCATCTATTTTCTCAATAATTATATTTCTAGCATTAGGGTTATTTACATGCTTATAGTTTTCTATATCTATTGAAGGATCTATTGGAGGATCTATTCTCTAAGAAGTACCATGGATTCATTATCAAATTCGTGAATTGCACCAAATAGGGTGTTATAGAAAGCAGGGTCATCTTTGTTTGGCCCATATACATTTATTAAAGTCAGTCTTGTACCATCAACACTAGTATCAACAATTATATAATTACCACTAGCATCTTTCTTATATCTGTGTATGTCTATTTCTACATCATTGTTAAACAATATTGCTACACATCTAGAATTTGAGCTAAAAGGAGCTATGATGCTATTAATTCCCTACTCATTTCTCATGATGTTTTCATCTTTTTCAGATAATCAAAGAAAACGTATGTGTAAGAAAGCATTTCCAAGACAAACCGGAAGATGTGGCACGAGTGAATAAAGTAGTTTCTACATACCCTTATGGAGTTACATATGGGGTTAATAAATCCTATAACAGATTAGACACGTATTTACTACAGGCAACCTCAGGAAGAACATACACACAAAGGTGATAGACCGTCAATGAATATTCCCACAGTCATAATGTTCCATAAAAGGCTTAATGTACTTTTTTGATCAGTCGACTATGGTTCACATATTTCCAAGAATAAATATTAATATTCCATAAGTGTACGGTAATAATCCCAATAAAACTACACATGGTAATGTCTCAGGCTCGACATAAAACAATTTTTGAAAGCAAGGTGGTAGCTAGTCTTTTAATTCACGTCCATCTACACATGTCTCAGTGTAAGGACAGGAAAATCAGAAGGGAAATTAAGCTTACCTGAGTATCTGAACGCCCAAGAAACACATATGCAAAAAATAAGTAAACTTGGAATGTCAACAACAACAAAAAAAGACCCATCAATTTCACATCCACTCATTCACATGAACTCCGTGAACTCTACTCCGTATACTACTGTCGGCCTCTCCGACAGCCATAATCAAGAATGGTAGATTCTAGTCCCTTGTTATCGCCATGAATTGGAACTCAAATATTGAATAGCACATTTCCTAGAGAATAATATAATAGCGTAGTCCATAAATTTCACTTACATGAGTTTCACGAGAACTTTGTGAACTTTACCGTCAGCATCTCCGGTTCTGTCCTCGTTATAATAATCCATTGTGTCGCCGCACTGGCAGTATTATGGCACATATTCCTCTTCAAACCCAAGTGCTTTCCAGGATAAATCTTTATTTTTCCTGACTTGCAAGAAAACATCACTTTCCCGTTTCACAATTTTAGTTTGGATTTGGTACGTTTTCCTCAGTTCGAAGACCTTCGTAGCCAGTTTTCGACGAAAATTTCTTGAGACACACTGGTAAATCCTTTCTTATGGACACCTTCTTCTCCCGAAGAACGCTGTTCCGTCTATAGCTTGAGTCGAGAATCGTTTGACGGTCTGACATTTTCAAAAACTTGACGATGATCGGTTTCGGCTGACTGGCCGACTTTTCGTTGGTTGACAGTCTGGGTAGTCGATGCACGTTCGCAAATTCGATTTTGTCCGTTTGTGTAATACCCAGGTCCGAGAATAATGTTCTTGCGGCCTCTTCGGCATCCAGACCTTTGGCACCCTTGATGAGCAACCTCCTCGTGGTGGGTGCTGGGTAACGCCAATGGCTCTTCGCCCCCGTGTGGACCCGGGGTCGAATAGGTCCACAGCACCCCATTGCTGGTTGTAAGAGGCGACCAAATTAGGCAACCCGTTTGCCGTGGGTTGCATCCCTGTGTCGGCAGAGGAAGGGAGTCTGGTGGTTGAGGATGACGGAACCAGCAATAGTGTTCAATAATCCAACACACCACTTCGACCCTAACTTTGCCTAGACGGGTGGTAGAATAGGCCCGATTCTACCAATCGGCAGGTTACGCCTCGCCCTGTGCATGGAATGTCTATACAAAATTTGGTATTACATAACACTTTTGGCCATGTTCAAAATGTTAACTAATATTCTACCAAAACAAATTAACCTCGCAGACCAATGCACAGAAGGCGGTGGCTCATGTGCCAATCTGGTGATGCTGACCTCCGATTTCTGTACGTCTCCAATTGATTGTCATGGACAGAACCATCGTGACCCTTAATCTGGTAGGCAGCTACAGCATTTCATGTCAAATTCGCTGGAGTATAACACCCCCTTATCGTCGGTCTTTGCAGCTTGGAGATCTGCAGCAAAATAAGATCGTCCTTGTAGACACTCCACTGTGGGTGGGAAGAGGGGATGCCGAACCACATTAATTACGACATGGCTTCCCAATACCCCGGTTCAAAACGAAGACACATGGATACTGACAACTCCTCGTCTGACGAGAGTACGCCCTTCCGACCTGAGTACTTGCCACGCTTCCTGATCATTGAAGCTTGTGACAAGCAACCTTTGCAATTGAACCCTTTTGCAATCTCCAAAGGTATCGCTGGTATCTGCGGAGAGGTTGCCAATGTTTCAAAGCTCCGATCTGGCTCTCTCCTGATAGAATGTACCCGGAAACAACAATCCTTGAATCTCCTCAAAATACAAGAATTTGCCAACATCAAGGTCGCTGTCTCAGCGCACAAAACACTCAACTCGTGTAGAGGCATTGTACCAGACAGAGCTCGATGCCTGTCTGACATGACTGAAGAACAAATTGTCGAGGAACTCTCTAAGCAGTCCGTCACAGCCGTAAAACGATTCACTTTCAAAAAGGACGGTGTTGTTCAACCAACAAACGCCTATCTCTTTACGTTTGCGCGAGCAAAGATTCCTTACTCGATTAGAGCTGGTTATTGTGGCATTGGTGTCGAGGTGTATGTCCCCAATCCACTCCGGTGCTACAACTGCCAAGAGGCAACTGCCAAACACAAAACCAAAGGCCACCTCTCCTTCAGAGGTCCCCGTCGGGGGCCATAACGCCTTTGGCCCTCTGGATATGGAGGCAACTCCATCTCCACCTGACACCAATAGGAGTTCATCAAATGCTTTCTAACGTTCACGTGACATGTCACCAGTGGAAGCACCATGAATCCACAAAACATGATCCAATGGAATTGCACAAGACTTAAGAATAATTATAATGAATTACAGTTATTGATTCAAGACCTCAAACCATCCGCGTTTTGTCTCCATGAAACCTACCTAAAAAGGACTGATAAATTAAACATCCGTCGGTACAGTTACTACCACTCCTTTTCTCTTCCCGGTGTAAAGGCTACAGGAGGCACTTCTATCCTGGTGAGGCAGGGCGTCCTCTATAGCCCTGTTCCACTTAACACCAACCTACAAACTCTGAACATAGGGTTTAAACTATGCTCACTCTATCTTCCTCCCTCCTCAACTGTCCACCTATCAGATATTCAGAATTTGTATAATCAACTCCCAAAGCCCTGCATAATCATGGGCGACCTGAACGGCCATAACCCTCTATGGGGGAGTACTGATACCAATAATAAGGGAAAGGTTCTTGAAGATTTTCTCTCCAATAATGATCTATGCATCTTCAACGATGGATCAAGCACCTATCTCCATCCTGCCACTGGAACATACTCTGCACTTGATCTATCACTAACGGATTCTAATCTCTTAAACGAGTTTGAATGGTCGGTCCACGATGACCTTTGTGGAAGTGACCACTTCCCAACTATTCTTACTCCTATCACACCCGCGGATGAACCACCTTCAACAAGATGGACTTTTACTAAGGCCAATTGGCCATTATTCCAAACTCTCTGCTCTGAAAAGCTTATACCGGACAACTTCAGGAATGTTTCTGATCCCATGGAACTATTTTCTGAGTTCTTAAATACTATTGGAGACGAAACCATTCCTTAGTCCTCTGCAAACCCGCACATACGCAAACCATGGTTTGATACAAACTGCAAACAAGCTAGGAAAAATAGGAAGAAGGCGGAAAAATACTTCCGTCAACATCCTACTGTGGGCACCCATGAAGGGCCACCTCCTTGTGGTGGGTGCTGGGTCACGCCAAGCGCCCCCTAACCCCCCGTTGTGGACCCGGGGGGATATTAGGTCCACCAACCCGTTTGCCGTGGGTTGCGCCCCTGTGTCGGTGGAGGACGGGAGGCTGGTGGTTGAGGGCATTGGTTCCTGGAACAGTGTTCCTTTGCCCAACACACCACTTCGCGCCTTACTTCACCTAGACGGGTGGTTGAATGGGCCCGGTTCAATCAATCGGCTGGTGATGCCAAGCCCTGTGTATTTGAAATTGTACTTTATATCTCTTGAACTACTTTATTATTTTCGCTTCAAGGAACTGTCTTGGCATCAATTACTTTCCATATCATAATTTGCAAAATGTTCAAAATCAACTAATTATTTTGCCTAGAGTCCTAATACTCAGAAGGCGATGGCTCATGGGACAATCTAGTAGGATATGTCTTTTCAAGATATGTTTCTGCTTGAGTATATCCACATGGTATCCTTGGTGCCATCTGTTGGAGATCCACAGATATAAGGCATCGTCCTTGTTGACACACCATGGTGGGTGGGGAGCCAGGTGGATGAAACATAACTCACACTAACCCCCTTACAAAAAACGTACTCATGAACCAGAAGATTCACCCTCTTCGGAGGATGATGATCCTTCAGTTCAAAAAATCAACTCAGATCACTGGTCTAGATTTCTAGTCATGTCTTCCACTGATGGATCTGCTCTAAAGCTGAATCATGCCGTAATGCAGCCGCTTGTCATCGATGTGGTGGAGCATGCGAGGTTGGCAAGTCATGTACCAATCCTCCTTCTTGTGTCAACTGCTCAGGTAGTCATCCGTCCTCGTCAAAGGAATGTCCTACATGGAAATTTCAGTCGAAAATCTCTCGAATAAAACATGACCGTAATGTAAGTTTTCTGGAAGCAAGGAAGATTGTTCTTGCTCAAGAACAGCAAGGATCTAGTTATGCCACTACGGCCTCTGTACGACTTCCAGAGCCGAAGACAAAACATGTATCTCTTCAGACAATTGCTTGCCAGACTGATTACACGTGGACAAAGACATCTGCGCCTACTTTGATATCTACGGCAGTCCAAGTGAGGCCTCCTCGACAGAGCTCTTGCTCACAAACCATTCCTTCAAGTCAAACAATCATTCAGTCTCAGGCGTTTTGTGATAAGGATTCATCTTTACCTCAGGTGCAATCATTATCACAATCAACTCAATTACCCAAATCTGACACAAATGTGAAACAACTTGCAAACACTAAATCCAAATCTAAAGCTGAACCTACAAAGAAGAACCTTAGTGGAAGAGCCCCCAAAGGGTCCAGTAACCAGGTCCAACTGCTTAATAAGTTTGGATCACTCGAGGACATGGATGTGTCTGAAAGCAGCCATTTTCGGTCGCATAGCTTGTCACCCTCGAGAAAAGTGAGGGGCCGTTCTCCTGTTAATCCCCCGAAGAGATAGTTTCTTCACCTCTAGTACAATGGAATTGCAGAGGACTCAGGACGAATTTGAATGATTTACATCTTTTAGTCCAAGATTTTAAACCGTCAGCATTCTGCTTACAAGAGACATATCTGAAGCAGACAGATCATTTTGCCTTGCGTCAGTATAGTGCATATCACTATTTTTCTCCTCCAGGGGACAGGGCCACTGGAGGATCGTCAATCCTTGTTTAGAATGATGTAATCCACAGCCCCGTTATACTTAAAACAAATCTGCAGGCCGTTGCAGTACGACTCACTTTACAAGTTGCAGTTACTTTGTGCTCTTTGTACACTCCGCCTTCATCAACTGTCCAACTAGCGGAACTCCAAGCTCTGTACGATGAATTGCCTAAACCATGTATAATCATGGGCGATTTAAACGGACACAATCCACTCTGGGGTAGTGCAACAACAAACGCTAAAGGCAAAATTCTTGAGGATTTCATTATGAATAACAATTTATGCATTTATAATAATGGTTCCAATACATATTTACATCCTGGCACAGGAACATATTCAGCTCTTGATTTGTCAATTACTGACCCCAACCTATTGAATGAATTTGAATGGTCAGTCCACGACGACCTCTGTGGAAGTGACCATTTCCCTACAATACTAGAACCCGTGCATCCATCTGATGTTCCTCAAGTGTCGAGATGGAATTTTAAAAAGGCCAATTGGCACTTATTTGAAACTCTCTGTACTGACAAGCTTAGACCTGAAATTTTCATTAGTGTCCCTGATGCCATAAAATGCTTTTCTGATGAATTGCATAACATAGCTGACGAGTGTATCCCAAAGTCCTCTGTAATTCCTCACGTACGCAAACCGTGGTTTAATGATAACTGCAAACAGGCTCGTAAGGCACGGAAAAAGGCTGAGCATTATTTCCGTCGCCATCCCATGGTCCATAATTTGAACAAATTTAAAATTTTAAATGCTAAAGCAAGGCGTACGTTTAAGCAAAATAAACGTCAATCTTGGCGAAACTATGTATCTAAAATACATGCACGTACGCCGATTTCGAAGGTATGGAATATGATCCAGAAAATCAAGGGTAAGGGCTCTAGATCTAGCATTCAACATCTGAAAGATGGGAATCAGTTATTAACTGATAAATCGGATATTGCAAATAAGCTTGGTGAGACACTGGCTAAACATTCTTCCTCCTCTAATTATGTACCTAAATTTCAAAATTATCAACAACAGAAAGAACGGAAATCTATTAATTTCAATTCAGATAATGGGGAAGATTACAATGAAATATTTTCGATTCATGAGCTCCATACTGCTCTTGACCAGGCCCACGATACTGCTACAGGAGCTGATAACATCCATTATCAACTCCTGAAGCACTTACCGGAATCATGTTTAGAAACCCTTTTGAATATTTTTGATGACATTTGGACGTCTGGAAAGTTTCCTTCCTCATGGCGTGATGCTATTATTGTCCCCATACCTAAACCTGGACGTGATCATACCGATCCTTCGAATTATCGACCTATTTCTTTAACAAGCTGCGTTTGCAAGACCATGGAACGCATGATTAATAATCGTCTCGTTTGGTACTTGGAAACTAATAACCTACTCACAGATGTTCAATGTGGTTTCCGCAAAAACAGAAGTACCATCGATCACTTAGTAGGTTTGGAAGCATTTGTGAAAAACGCTTTAATCAATAAACAGCATGCAGTGTCTATCTTTTTTGATCTCGAAAAAGCATATGACACAACATGGAAATATGGCATTTTAAAAGATTTACATGGTTTTGGATTGAGAGGTCGTTTACCTCAGTTCATAGCCAAATTTTTAGATGACAGACAGTTTCAAGTCCGCGTGGGATATACCCTGTCTGACCATTACAATCAGGACCAGGGTGTCCCACAAGGCAGTATTTTGTTTGTCACTCTATTTAGCATTAAAATAAACAGTTTGGCAAGTGTTTTAAATGATTCAATTGATGGATCACTTTTCGTGGATGATTTTAATATATCTTGCCGTGGGAAAAACATGCATACTATTGAAAGGCAACTACAGCTTTGTTTAAACAAGATCGATCAATGGTGTTTGGAAAATGGCTTTAAATTTTCAAAGTCAAAAACTAATTGTATCCATTTTTGCATAATACAAGCCTCACAAAGATCCAGATTTATATTTAGATGACACTCCTATTAAGGTAGTAAAAGAAACGAAATTCTTGGGTTTAATTTTTGATGAGCACTTGACCTTCCGACCGCATATTAAATACTTAAAAAATAAATGCCTGAAGGCCCTTGATTTGCTGAAAGTTGTCTCTTATACAAAATGGGGAGGGGATCAGAAAACCCTCCTCCAACTGTACCGAGCACTTATACGTTCGAAACTGGATTATGGATCCATCGTCTATGGTGGCGCCTACAAAAGCAACCTTCAACTTCTTGATTCTGTCCACCGTCAAGGTCTGAGACTATGTCTTGGATCTTTCCGAACTTCTCCTATTGACAGTCTTTATGTCGAAGCTGATGAGCCGTCTTTACAACATCGCCGCATCAAATTGTCTTTGCAATATATCACAAAACTTTATTCTAATGAATCCAACCCTGCTTATAACAGTGTATTCAATCCTCTTTATGAGGATCTGTATAATAAAAAATCTTCTCTTATTCCACCGTTAGGAATAAGAATGAAACCATTCCTTTCTGATGCTGGCATTGAGCTAGATAATATAGCTCCTTACCGTCTTCCTTCTTCTCCCCCTTGGCAATTAGTAAGACCACAAGTTGACCTCACACTGACTAAGTTTAAGAAAGCAGAAACTAATGAATTACAATATAAACAAGAATATAATCAATTAAAAAGTAAATATCATACATACAAATCCTTATTTACAGATGGGTCAAAGGATGGTGGCGCGGTGGCATGTGCCACTGTCATTGGCTCCAGAACAATATCTTCTCGGCTACCAAATAACAGCTCCATTTTCACAGGAGAAGCTAACGCCATATTAACAGCTCTTAAATATATTAATAGACACCGTAAGTATAAACATTACATCATCTTTTCCGATTCTCTTTCTTGTCTTCAGGCTATTAAAAATCTTTCTTACAAACATCCACTTTTATTAGAAATTATTGAATTGTATAATGAGCTTGCTACTGGCCAATGTGACATCGTCTTTTGTTGGTTGCCCAGCCACGTGGGCATTTCTCGGAATACACTGGCTGATCTTGCTGCCAAGGCAGCACTCAACAAATCTGTGACACCACTTCTTATCCCATATTCTGATTACAAAGCTAGCATTGGAACCTACGTCCGTGATCTGATGCAGAAGAAGTGGGACACCCAGGTAGGTATTAATAAATTACATGCAATAAAACCCTGTATTGGTTACACCTACTTGGGTTGTCAGTCCAGATTTGAAGAGGTCATTATTCGGCGATGTCGCATTGGCCATACCAGATATACTCATGAATATTTATTGAAAGGCGACGATCCTCCGTTTTGCATCCCTTGTGATGAAAGAATCACAGTCAAGCATGTCTTGCTTGATTGCATTGAGTATTCCATCACAAGGGATAACTATTTCAAAGTAAACACTATAAAGGATCTTTTTAATATCAGCTCTCATTTAGTTATTGCATTTTTAAAAGAATTAGATTTGTTAAGTGATTTGTAAATAGATATATATTTTATTATTGGTAGTTTAGATTAGTAACTGAGATTGTTAGTGGCTGTGCCCTCAAAGGGGGTTGAAGTATTGTAAAATTATTGTCCTCCTGGGAGGGTACGTAAGTCCAAAAGCATTCAGTGTAAATTTAAATCTACTGTTATTTTTAATCGTAGAATATATGTTCTTTTTATTTGTGGCTTGAATATCCAAAATTGCTAATAGCTGAGGGACGGTGTAAATCCAGCTAGGGTCCATGCAGGAAGCAAAAGTACTGTAAGTCCCCATGGTCCCTAGTATGGTGATCTACCTTCAGTTGTTAGAAATCTATAGCCAGGTTTTATATTGTATTGTCAACTATAGTTAAACTGTTTTAGATTTAATTACTAGTTTTAAATTATTCTCTGTGATAATCTAGTTATTTTACTGTCCTTCGTAGGCAGGCTTTTATAATTTACTATTATTTACTACATGTACCAATTAATTGTTCTCGTCACGATATGGCTGAAATATTGCCGATGTGACGATAAATATTAACTCGCTCACTCACTCACTCACTCCTACTGTGCATAACCTGAATGCCGTTAAAATGACAAATGCCAGTGTGCATCCTCGTCAAACTATAACCCCAAGTTCCAGAAATACCTCTGCACAACGCCATTATCATCCCTACACCAAAACCTGGCCGGGATCATACCTCAAACTTCCGTCTTATATCACTAACTAACTGTTTTTGTAAAACCATGGAGCGCATGGTCAACAATCCAATAATGTGGTACCTGGAGACCAATAACCTCCTTAATGACCTCCAATGTGGTTTCCGAAAAAACCGAAGTACCACTGACCATCTGGTGCGTCTGGAATCTTTCATCAAAAATTCCATCGTCAACAAACAACATACCGTATCTATCTTCTTCGATTTAGAAAAAGCATACGATACAACATAGAAACATGGTATCTTAAAAGATTTACTTGAATTTGGATTCAGGGGCAGATAACCTCAGTTCATATCTCAGTTTTTAAACAACAGACAATTTCAAGTACACGTAGGTTCCACATTGTCGGATTATTTCAACCAAGATCAGGGCGTCCCCCAAGGCAGCATCCTGTCTGTCACCCTTTTTAGCATCAAAATTAACAGCCTCACTAACGTCCTGAACAGTTGTTGATGGGTCCCTTTTCGTGGACGATTTCAATATTTCATGTCGTAGTAAGAACATGCACGCAAAAGAAAGGCAGCTACAACTCTGCCTTAACAAAATCTAAAAATGGGCCAATGAAAATGGCTTTAAGTTTTCAAAATCCAAAACAAATTGTATTCACTTTTGTCGTAAATACAGACCATACAAGGATCCAGACCTATCTTTAGATTGTACTCCCATCAAGGTAGTAGAAGAAGCCAAATTCCTGGGACTCCTATTCGACCGCCACCTGACATTCTTGCCACGCATAAAATATTTGAAAACCAAGTGCTTGAAGGCTCTGGACTTACTAAAAAGTCTTTCAAATACAGAGTGGAGAGGGGATCAGATTATCCTCCTTCACTTGTACAGATCTTTGGTTTACTCAAAATTAGACTACGGCTCCATTGTTTATGGTGGAGCATGCAAAAGCAATTTAGAAAAAAATAGATTCTATCCACCCCCAAGGCCTGAGGCTTTTAGCTTTTAGGACCTCTCCGGTAGACAGTCTATATGCAGAGGCTAACGAACCTTCCCTTGAACAACGCCGCATTAAACTTTCACTGCAGTATATCACTAAACTACGTTCAAATCATTTCAATCCAGCTTACAATTGTGTTTTCAACCCTCTCGATGAAAACTTGTTTCCTAAACTGCCAAGCCTTGTTCCACCACTTGGAATCAGAATTCAACCACACATATCTGCAGCTAAATTTTATCTCAATAACATAGCACCTTCCCGACTCCTGTCTTCACCACCCTGGCAGATGGTGAAACCACATATCGATCTTACCCTGACTAAATTGAAAAGGTCTGAAGCAAATCCCGTGGTGTTCCAGCAGGAATACATCCAGTTACGTTCCAAGTATGATACCCATAGATCCATTTTCACAGACGGATCCAAGGATGAGGGCCAAGTCGCCAGTGCTACAGTCATTGGATCTAAGACTGTCTCCTTTAGGATTCCCGACAACAGTTAAACAGCAGAATCATCTAAAAACTTCATCGTTTTCACAGCATCATTATCTTGCCTTCAAGCACTTCAAAATGTTACTTCAAGTCACCCCATCATTCTGGACATTTTGGAACTTTACAACGACCTTTCTACTGCCCAATGCGACATCGTCCTCTGCTGGTTGCCGGGTCACGTCGGCATAGCAGGTAACATTAAGGCCGATGCTGCAGCAAAAGCAGCTCTTGAAAAGCCCCTATCTCCACTGCTAATCCCGTACATTGATTTCAAAACCACTATCAAAAGCTATACTCGGGACCTGATGCAAAAAAGGACTGACACTCAAGTAGGAAGAAACAAACTCCATGAATTGAAGCCAACAATCGGTTATACCTACTTGGGTTGTCAGTCAAGACGTGATGGCCGCCTGCTTTCTTCTCCACCTTGGCAGTTGGTCCAGCCAAGAGTTGACCTGACATTAACCAAACTCAAGAAATCAGAAACAAATCAGTTACAGTATAAACAAGAATATAATCAATTAAGAAGTACATATAATACGTATAAATCTATATTGACAGATGGATCCAAGGATGGTGGTGCAGTGGCTTGTGCCACTGTCATTGGATCCAAAACATTATCAACTAGATTACCAGATCACGCTTCCATATTTACAGCCGAATCAAAGGCCATTTTAACTGCCCTCAGATATATCAAACAGTCTAAACATAAGGACTTTATTATTTTTTCGGACTCGTTGTCTTGTCTTCAAGCAATTAAAAACAATTCGTGTCAGCATCCTGTTTTACTTGACATTATAGAACTACATAATAATCTTGCTACTGGCCAATGCGACATCGTCTTTTGTTGGTTACCCAGCCATGTTGGAATCACTGGTAACACAGTGGCTGACTCTGCTGCAAAGTCTGCTCTCAACAAATCTGTGACACCACTTCAAATACCTTATAGTGATTATAAACCAGTTATAAGAAGTTACATCCGGGATCTTATGCAGAAGAAGTGGGACACCCAAGTAGGTATCAATAAATTACATGCAATAAAACCATCTATCGGTTACACCTACTTGGGTTGTCGGTCCGGATTTGAAGAGGTCATTCTATGACGATGCCGTATTGGCCATTCTCGATACACTCATGAGTATTTACTTAAAGGTGAGGATCCTCCATTTTGCATCCCTTGTGATGAGAGAGAATCACAGTCAAGCATGTCCTGCTTGACTGTATTGATTTTTCCATCACAAGGGATAAATATTTCAGTGTCAAAACAATGAAGGATCTTTTTTGTAATGTACATTCTCATTTAATTATCGCATTTTTAAAAGAAATTGAATTATTACATAAATTTTGAACAATATGTTTTGTACATAGATAAATGTCATTTATTATCAATGGTAGAATAAATTAGCAAACTGCGATTGTTAGTGGCTGTATCCTCAAAGGGGGGTTAAAGTATCGTAAAATGATTGTCCTCCTGAGAGGATACGTAAGTCCCAAAACTTCCAAAGTCAATTTTGTTCAACCATGCGTTTTAAGCGTAGAATATTTGTTATTTTAAATTATGGCTAAATTCCCTTCCATCGCCAGCGGCTGAGGGGATGGTGTAAATCCAGCTAGGGGTCATGCAGGTAGCAAAAGTAATGTAAGTCCCCATGATCCCTGGTATGGTGATCTACCTTCAGTTGTTGGCGATCTATAGCCCGTTTTTATATTGTGCTGTTTTGAAATGATTTAACATTTTACACTGAACTCATACTAGTTTTAATTCAATTGTGATATTCTAGTCGTTATACTGTCCTTCGCTGGCAGGTTTTTAAATCAGCAAACAAATGTTTATTCTTATTACATAACTTTTTTGTTGTCACAATATGGCTGAAATATTGCCGATGTGACGTTAAATATTAACTCACTCACTCACTCAAGACGTGATGAAGTAATTTTACGACGATATCGTATTGGCCACAGTCGATTTACACAAGACTATCTGCTGAAAACGGATGGGGATGGACCCCCCATATGTCTCTCCTGCGATGAGGCTTTCACCGTCAAGCATATTCTGCTTGACTGTGTGGACTTTACATCTGCAAGGGACTCGCATTATCACGCAACCAATCTGAAAAAATCTGTTCTCCAGCGTGAGCGCCCATCTAATACTGAACTACCTGAGGGAAGTTCATCTATATCATAAATTGTAACTATGTAATGTCAATAACGAATTTACCTGCTTTTCAATTTATTGCTATGACATTCTCTGTTCCAAAATGACAATGTAATGAATGTGTGTCTTTGAAACGAAACCACTTTGTACTTACAATGTATATTAATGCAGACTTGTTCTCGTCACTATATGGCTGTAATAATGCCGATGTGACGTAAAGCCCAACTCAACTCAACTCAACTCAACTCAACTCATTTCAAGTCAGTTTAAGTGTACCAGGTTTTTAATCGTAGTATTTTTGTGTTTTTAATGTATAGATAAATCTCAGCATCAACGCCAAAGGCTGAAGGGATGGTGTAAATCCAGCTAGGGTCCATGCAGGTAGCAAAAGTAATGTAAGTCCTCATGGGCCTTAGTATGGTGATCTACCTTCAGTTGTTGGCGATCGATTGCCCGTAGTTTTTATTGTATTGTCTCCTTTAATTGGAATATTTTAACTTTGCGCTAGTTTTATATTTATAACTGTGATTCTCTAGTCTTTTTACTGTCCATCGTCGACAGGTTTTAATCTTCAAAATGTTTCTACTTTTTATTGTATGGCTTGTTTTCGTCACGATATGGCTGCAATATTGCCGATGTGACGTTAAATATTAACTCACTCACTCACTCATGGTGTTAATCAGTGGATTGTCTGGTCCACACTCAAATATTTACAGGCTGCCGTCATATAGCTGGGATACTGGAGTATGAAGGAGCACAGTCTTATAACAAGCCAAGATTATCTGTCACGAAGCGAATATCAGTGAGTGGCATAAGGCAATAGATATTTACCTGTATAATAGTGCCAGCTTGCCTCTTGTTCGCCCACAGTGATGACGGATGAATAGTATAACCGGCAACGGTGAGACGCTGGATTGTTGCACTGCTGATTACGAAACACCACTACAAGCATGCAGCTTTGCCAGAAACACTGCGTTCAGTGATGAAGGTGTCATTGAACATTTGTCCATCCAAACTTCTATGATGGTTAAATGTCAAAATGTGACATGACTGTAAAACTGAGCTGTAAGTCATGGTGATGGTGAGAACTAGCTGAATTCCCACGCAACCATCCTCATGCAAGTTTCTAAAATAGTTCCCTGTAGTTAGAGAACGGGAGAATATTAACAGCTCAAAGTGTTAATTGGTGGTATAACGCCAGTATTGAGTACACGCTCGGTTGCACATGTTAAATGGCTCTGTTCACCGACCAATCAAACTGATCCTCTGACTATCCTTAAGGAGCGGCTGTTTGTTATATTTGGGATTGCACTTTCGTAGCCCATGGGACTCAACCCAACAAAAAGCACTAGAATCTGTACTTTACTAAGAAAGTGTACCTGACCATAACTTCTAAATGACATTGTGTAATCACAGCTTTCGGCCGTCGGAGCCATGTCAAATTACACTTATCAGATGTACACAAGTCCTCTCTGGACTACCAGTTGTGCGACTTCCATTTTTGGAGAAGTCGCGGTGGCGGAGCGGGGTAGGCCACTGCCTTTGCGTGCTGGCGATTAGGTGCCTGACTCTGAGCGTGTGGGTTCGTATACAAAACGTACTAGAATATGTACTTTACTAAGAAAGTGTAATCCCAAATATAACACATGTTACATGAATTATATAGTTCACACTAATGAAAGAACGGAAAACAGCTAGTCACAATGTCAGGAAGTTCGATTATCATATCGATTCATTACAGCCTTGCGCAAACAACTGTGATAAACAACTTGCAAGCTACTATTCGGTCTGTCTGAGTGAGTGATTGAGTTACGTTTTACGCTGCATTTATCGATATTCCAGCAATATCACGGCGGGGGACACAAGAAATGGGCTTCACACAATGTACCCATGTAGGGAATCGAACCCGGGTCTTCGGCGTGACGAGCGAACGCTTGAATCACAGAAAGGGATCAGGCGCACTCATGGTAGCGAGAGAGAGAGAGAGAGAAACAACAACATGAAAATACACAAACACACACATCAGTAAACAATGTAAGGACATTCCGTATTTAATTATTGTGATTCATCAACAAAGTTAGCCACAGCATGTTACGACATTTATTTTATATACAACGTGGCTTGTTCACTTTGGATACATGGTGTTAATATAGGGTGACAAGTAAGTAAGACTAAGAGTTATTCTCAAATGTTTACATTTATGTCTAGTCAGTGAGTGTGAGTGAATATTGCCTAACGCCGCATCAGCAGAACATTTATATCAAAACGGAATTACATAACATTCAACTACGTGTTACAATATGTCCCAAGAGTTACTGAAGCAGATTCTTATACAGACAAACAAATTACACACACACACACACACAAACAAACACACACACACACACACACATACGCGTATCAACAACGTTGTCAAGGCCTAACACTGGAACCCCACTTCCGAGGACCCTTGTTTCTGTTAGCGGTACACATGATCTCTTTATGCAAACCTTCGTCCCTCGTCACCATTAACAACATCATCGGTTTATTTGACTTGAAATGTAGATGGTTTTAGAGATAGGCATTTTTCCACAGTTGCATGACTTGTGAGAACGTGCAAACCGAGGACATTACCCATCATGCACTGCGCCAAGTCCTCAAAACGCATGATAGTTGACATGTGCTTACATAAGTCCTCACGTTGCATACATAAAAAGTATAACTTGGTTTGAACACATCATTTCTAAAAAGGAAACCAGCAGCCAACACAAGGGTACTATCTTGTCCCAGACTATACCGGACTGTACAAACCAAAGTAGTTTACATGAAGACATACAAAACCACCAATGTGAGGATCTCGGTGTGTGTGTTTGTGAAATGAGGACTTGAGTGTTGCATTTATTCATTCCTACAAAACCACCATTGTGAGGACCTTGATGTGTGTGTGACACGAGGACTTGTGTGTTTTATTTCTGCCTTCCTTCAGCGCCAACATTGTGAGGACCTTGATGTGTGTGTGACACGAGGACTTGTGTGTTTTATTTCTGCCTTCCTTCAGCGCCAACATTGTGAGGACCTTGATGTGTGTGTGACACGAGGACCTGTGTGTTTTATTTCTGCCTTCCAACAGCGCCAACATTGTGAGGACCTTGATATGTGTGTGACACGAGGACCTGTGTGCTTTATTTCTGCCTTCCTACAGTGCCAACATTGTGAGGACCATGATGTGTGTGTTACACGAGGACTTGTGTGCTTTATTTCTGCCTTCCTACAGTGCCAACATTGTGAGGACCTTGATGTGTGTGTTACACGAGGACTTGTGCGCATTGAATAACTCAACAAATAGTGACATTCTGTACTCATTACACAGAATAGTTCTATTTGATGTAATCTCTATATATTCATATACATTTAAAAACATTCTATTTATGCAATAGTCAATACCGATGACGTCAAATCCTCCATTTCATGTTGTATTTTATGTTGCATGGGAGCGGTGTTAACATAAGCAGTAATGCTTGTTCACCAATCCAATTTACTTTCATAAATAAAAATATGTTTGAAACAACTCATTACACCAGTTCATTTCTAAAAGTAACCGCTTCCAGTAATTATCAAATCTACGTATATATTCAATGTAAGGCAAGTTTTATATAACTTGATTTTCTGCGGCTCCTCATTTCAGTGCTAGGCATAACCAACACCATATCGAACATATTTAATATTTAATCATTTATCTGTTATTTTGTCACAGTAGTTTTCTGTGTACAGATTATGTATGTATACCATGCTGAAGACAGATCATTAAAGTTCACTGAATTGAAGCTGTATTTTTGTTTCTTGGATCATTCCACTTTATTACAGAGGTATTATTAGTGTCTATATCTTACACTAAAGAAAATCCAGCTGACTTTATGTAGTCCAGTACTGTATTGAGCAAGCTTGTATAATGTAAAAAGCGTAGCCTACGCGCAGTGAACAGAATGCATTTTATAAGTACAGTAGTTGGCCATAAGTGAGTCATCATTAGTGAAATTCCCATAGACTTGCACGTTAATTAACTCTTGCAAGCATAATTTTCATAAATTTAGCTTCGGTCGAATTGCTTTCAATACTTATCTACCACCTGGGGAATCATCTCAGCTACATACACATAATTTCCATTCAATTTCCCGATGATTATTACGAAAACGGCAACTATTTAAACAACATATATTAGACATACCAATCAGGTTTAACATGGCTATCATTCTATGGGATAGATTAAAATTATGATGTACTTATGATGCTTAATCAGGTGTCATTCGATAATTAATCAACGGAAAGATGACAGAAATTTATGTACACGTAGCTGAAGATAATTTCCAAGATGCTTGCAAAATATCAAAATAAAATTACTTCAACTCAATTTATGAAAATTATTCTTCCAACAGTTAATTAACATGTAAACTTGTCTATGGAAATTTCTCTAATGATGAGTCACTTATGGCCAATTACTGTACATACGGTATGTGTAAAACGTGTACACGTAGTAAAACAGGGTGCCGCCTATATTATTAATTCATGCATTCAAACAATGTTGTGTTTTTCTCATACACAACGGGAAGTGGAAACAGCAGAAGAGTATAAATATCTGGGTACTATCATTGATAATAAACTTTCATGGAAATCAAATTCACATCGTGTCCATAGGGAAACACAACAGAGGCTTTTCTTTCTGCCAAAATTGCGATCATTTAATGTAGACACTAATATCTTAAAATTATTATACCAAACATTCATTAATAGTATTTTAACTTTCTGCTTTTATGCCTGGTATGGAAATCTTCCTTTTACACAGAAAAACAAACTTGACAAAATTGTAAACATATCCAGCAAAATTTGCGGCTTCAATTTCGTACCTTTACCTTTTCAGTATGAGTCATAAGTTAAGATGAAAGCTCTGGTCATTCAGTCGAATCCATCACACTTTTTAAATGAATGTCATGAACTTCTGCCTTATTGCCGCCGTTTCAAAAAATCGTGTATTACAAAACTAATAGAACTTCAAAATCATTTGTCCCATACAGCATAAAACTTCTAAATCTTCCTCCAAAATTGTATAGTGAAATCTATGATGAGGCACGATTATTATATCAAGTGACAAGTTTATTCTGTGATAAGGCCTCATGACCAAAAGCACATGCATGAAAGTACATTTCAATATTTGTTTGAGTGACATTCTAGAAGTTGGTGGTATAGAGACGACACAATTTTATGGATGATCAACTTCTTTATTTTAACAATGGCGACGTTTCGGTATGGGTTCTTATACCGTTTTCAAGCATATGATAATATGCATATGGTATGCTTGAAAACGGTGTAAGACACTATAGGTTCTTATACCGTTTTCAAGCATATGATAATATGCATATGGTATGCTTGAAAACGGTGTAAGACACTATACCGAAACGTTGCCATTGTTACAATAAAAGTTGATCATCCATAAAGTCAATCATCATCTACATTCGGTATTTTAAGCGTGACAGCTCAAGTTGGTAGATTTCTTTTCAAGTATATGGACAGGGTTTATTTATATGCTCGGTATTGTTAGACATCAACAGTTGATACAATTTTACCCTTGTAGGACATGTGAAATAATAAGGAGAGATTAGTTGCTCTCTTCGATGCTTATAATATGGACAAACTAATACAAAGTGACACTCATCTTCTGCAACACCCATAGTACAATTAGAGCATAAAATTTGGTCAGTATCAATGTCATTATCATACCATAATTTACATATCTTTAATTTTTGTGACTGGAATCTAAATTTACAATATATTCGTAATAAATCTTTATGACTAAACAATTCTATGACATATCGTTCTGTGTCTAACAAAGATTTAAAACTAGGATAAAAAGAGAAATCACTTCTTCCCGATAACCTACCGTGCCAATCCTGGAATTGTGTATCCTTACAGCGTGTCGAAAAGGTACGCATAAATATATCATACTTGCCAAAATCCTGTGATATCCAGACATAAGAAAAGCCCATCGAAAACAATAACATACGAACCCCTGTTACCCAGTTTAGTTTACCATTACTATCATACAACTTTAACATTTCGTAACACGCATTAGGATAACGACCTGGTTGCATGCAAAGAAGCCTACACCAATACCCGACACAGCGACTGAAATAACTTACACAAACTGGATATCTCCCAACATCGCCCAATACAACACGAGTAGGAGTAAATTTAGAAATATTCAAGCACCTTTTAAAGAATAAACTTTTAACTCAATGTCCCCTCTATAAGTGAAACCCCATATTTCCGAACCATATAATATTATTGGCATTATTTTGGTATCAAGTATTTTCTGAAATACACCAAATGGGAGTGAATCATAAAATTTGATTAACTTATAAACTGGGAACAAAGCCTTCCTAGCTTGAACTGAAAGAGTTTCACCAGCCTTGGACCAAACTAATCTTGAAGAAAATACAATACCAAGATATTTGTAATAAGTAACTATTTTAACCTCTTTACTCGAGTAAAACCACTTCTCCACGCTCTTTAAACACCCTGGCCCACCATTTCGAAACACTATTATATTTGTTTTGTCTAAATCAACTTCTAAACCCCACATCAAACAATACGTATGTAAGAAATCGAATTTATTATATCATGAACTTTGATTATGTTATGATTCAACACTTGCGCAGATCGATGCTCATGCTGTTGATCACTTGATTGTTTGGTCCAGACTCGATTATTTACAGACTGCCGCCATGTAGCTTGAATATTGCTGAGTGCAGCGTAAAACTGAACTCACTCACTCACTATGATTCAACATTATATTCTGATTAGCTTGGCATTGTGTATATATACTTTAAGTTATTTGTTGTTATTTTGATTGCATTGGCTCCTTGAATGCAAGACAAATTCCCTTGCGGTACAATAAAGTTTATCTTATCTTATCTTACTTTTAGCTGTTTGCGCGTGTTCTAACGCGAAGGCCGGTGACTAGGACCGGTCTGTAGATTTACGTAGTTGAGGCGCAGCGTTTGCCATGTGATGCTTCAGTCAGAACATTCGCAACTATCCTCGCCTCTTTTCGTGACCGAAATTCCGCACTTGCCGTAATGACCCGAGAAGTTTCGATTGCAAGAGCAAAGATGCCGCGGAAAAGGAAACGTCGTCGGTAAAAGTGAGCAATCTTCAGCAAATTTTCACATTTTTATGAATTGCTTTGACAGCTTTAGGCGTAAAATCATTATCTTAATGAGTTTAGATTTGAGCCCATCAGTATCGAAGTAAATCTACGGCTGGTAAGTGACGTTCAAATCAAAACTTCCATATTTCATCATAGAAGTCTGACGTTGCACGTGACAAGTTTTGGCCCAAAAGTCTTGCAAGTAAAACGGAAGTCTAATATAGACGTCTACTTCCATATGTTATTTCAGCGCAAACTAAATAATATGTACGAGTTGATGTGTCAAGATATTTCACTGAATTTTGTTTTTTGAAAGTAGATTTAGTATCTAAATATTTTAAACCTTTTTTGGGTATTATTTACAGTAGCAACCAATACCAATATTACCATGGTGTAAAGGAGTGTTGTTACACAGTTGATGCCCTGCGGAATTTTCCCTGTCTTTTCAAACTCTTTGTTAAGTTGATAACTACACAGAATCTCAAGATGATTTACCATCAGCATGCCTAAGTTATTAAAATTACATTGAGAAATAAGTTAATATTTTCATGAAAAGTATTTATGCAATAGTGGGCCCAATAGTGAAAAAGAAGGGGAGTCTGTGGGACTTAGTTTTCTTGCAAGACTTCTGGCACAGAGGTGCATTAATAGTATATGTATGGATCGGTAGTAGCGGTGTGTGTGTGTGTGTTGGAGACCTTGCCACATGGTGTTTTATCGTGACTTAAAAACGCCAGGGTGAATAGTTAGTACTGATATTATGTGCTCACTTTAAAAAACAAAGGTAAAATGTGTACAAGTGACATTACATAGATGTGGCCGGAACTAAAGGAATTCTTGCCCAGGAAGAACACCTCATAACCTTAACACCCATGTCTGAAAGCTTTTCAGTCATATGAATTTTTTCAAAAAACTTTTATTTATTCATAATTTAAGGTAAATGTTTTTTCTATATCTACCAAAACTAACAAAATCGCTTAAACACTAACATCTACTTTCCAATGATCATATTTTGCTTAATGCAACTTCATTTCTGAGTTCCAGCCAAAAAGATAGTGACACAGATCCTGCAAGATGATTTCAGAAATTGTAGAAATTCATTTCTGTCGATTCATGTTCAGAAAGTCATGCACAAATTACAGTGCACGTTTTGTAATACCAACCTTCATGTATGTGTCACAAACTCAGGGTCTAATGTATCTTAAAATATTGTAATCAAAGTAATTAATATTTCTGTTCTAGTCGAATAGGGAAAAAAAGGTAATGTGTTTCAGATTGAGTACTTTGTTGTAAATTCAAAAATCGAAACTGGTAAAGTTTCCATTTGAAGCGAAATTTAAGGTTTTTATATTAGTTTTAATTTACATTTAACATACGACTCATTCGAAAACACTATCTTCATGTCATAATGCACTCTGTGGTGACATTCTATATTTCAGCAGGTCTGGCCTGCACTAGTATGTTTTGTGTACCTTTATAGATGCGAGAAACAAGATCTTCAAGTTCACTCACACCTCATCAAGAAGCCGTCCAGTACTGCACAAATGGTGTGGACAAAGATTGCTTCTCTTTGCGGTCTATCAGTAAATATAAAGGTACAGAAGTCAAATGCAAAGCAGTAATCACTGCTTCTCAGATTTTATATTGTGCAAGTGAATCTTTTGGTGGAACCATTGATTGCCCAATCAGTTAATTGATAGGGTTGTGGCAATACATTGACAAGTGTTGGTATGGTTAAAGTTGGATGGTATCATGGTGTATAGTATTACAGGTCTACATAGTTTACAGTTAGCTTCAGATAATTTTGGCAACCTTAGAAGTACATACTCCTTGTTTTGGACAAGCAGGAGTACTGCCACATACCATGATCTGATGGTAGGATTGAATCCTTATTACATGAAAAATTACTTCATACTTCAGTGGGTACAGATAACTCATCAATGTCATAATGCACTATAGGCAATTTCTGAATAAAAGTAACAAATGACTTAAACTGGCTTTTGATTTTTAAATTTTCTATTTGAAGTTCAGCATGAGATGTTAAACCAGTTCAAACTATCATATTTTAATTCCTATTTTAGATTCCAATAACCCCATTCACAGAAACATTATTAGTGTCTGCACAGCGACATGCTTCATGTTAAATGAAACAGAATATTAACCGGACTGAGTGAAGGAATTACATTTGCTGTGATGATGTAATATATCTGCAGTTGTTGACATTTTTGTGTGTGAAATATTTTAATGTTGATCGATATTAATTTTAAATAATGCCTCATGGTGTTAACACATTATTTCTGAATTAGTATTTGTGAGTAAATGAACTGTTTAATCAGTAAGTGTGAATTAAATGTTAATATTAAGTCTAAAGGTTGTTTCCAGATATAGATAAATTGCATAGTTTCATTCATATCTTTTTAGGTTTTATACACATATAACATCTAGTTACAAATATGGGTAGATTTACAAATACAATTCAGGAAATATTCTGTTAATGTAATAAAAGATTAGGAAGCTGGGGATGAATGGGTAAAGACCAAGCAAAAAGATACCACAATTTTGTTATTGGTAGTTAAAGTTCATTCACAAGGCATAGGTCTTGTTTACATGTCATTTATTGCATATAGAGCATAATGCATCATCTTCCTGTTACTTGATGTTTTGTCATTTAGGCAAAGGTGTATTTGCGACCAGTCATCACAGAAAAGGAGAGTTTTTGCTGGAATATAAGAGGGACAGGTTATCGGGAGAAGAGGGTGAAAAACGCTTGACATGGCCAGATATGGGCAGCTTCCTCTTTTTTGTCAATAGAAACTTGTGGTAAGTTGAATTTGTTGACAAAATTTAGATTTTAAATTTTGATTTCTGTGCTATATAAATAGTTGACTCTAGTCAGACCAGGGAGGACATTTAATAAACACTTTAGAGTAAGGTCACATTATCAGTACAGGAATTTTACGAAAATCAATGCCAGACTTGCCCGACTAGTTACAGTGGAATAGCCGGACAACAGAATAATTTTGGTTTACTTGCCCATGGACACCTAGAACTACTGAGGTTACATTTTCCTAAAATGCCATAAATATATCAAAGGGATTAATTTTGACTTATACATATATGTCAGGGTAGAGACTGCGATTGGAGTCTCTACCATCGTGGAATGACTAAGTGATAACTGCTGATTGCTGTTTACTTCCAAGTTTTGGTAAAAGGCTGCATACTTGTAATCAGTTTTTGATTGGCTGAGTGGTAAAACTTACAGCCAATGACATAGCATTTAACTATATGAGCAAACATTGGTTTGTAGACAGTTTGGATGGACCAATCTGTGATTAGACAGGGAGGCAGTGATACTAAGAAAAGGATGTCTGGATCTGAAATACATCCCAAGCTGAAAAATATTGTGAATTTGAGAAAGAGTGGAAGAAATTTCAAAAGTTTCAGTTTGATGACGATAACATTGGTTACTCTTATGTTTTACAGGGCTACAGATAAGGGGCGTACAGGCGTAATGTACGCCTCAAAATCAATTAAGTACGACATAATATAAGATTTCAAGCGTATCATGTACGCACATAAATACCTTCGTACGTCTAACATTTCATTTCCGTGCGTATCGTGCAAATGGAAATCTATTTCGGATAAATACTTGTTCAGTTTCTTTTGCGAAACACGATTTGACACATAAGGAAACCCCGACAGTAGGAATCCCTTGCGTTGCCATGCAACGATATGCGTCACTATTTTTCGATTGGCTAAAAACTACACTGTTCCTATTTATATCCAGTCGGACCTGACATTTCGCGCATCACACGGTCGCTCAGTTATTTCTCACGCGTCTTCAAATACAAATACATGGTTGGAAATAGTGATCGATGAATCGTCCAGACAAACCACATCAACTCGCTCACACAAAAACATGTCGGTACTCCTTCAAAATTCTCAGTACACCTTCACTTGCAATATGATGTGTAAGTACACTCACACCCCAAAAGTTATCTGGAGCCCTGGTTTACTGTTTATTTCAAAAGTTATTGAGAGTCATGGTACGTTACTTGCTGAGCAATCTACTTTCAAGACACACTGCACTGCATAAATGTCAAATTAAATTAACAGAGCTGTCAAAGTTAGAAAAGAAAGGACTTCGACCATGCATTTGCAAAAAGTTGAACAAGCAGAATTTTATTGATATACCAAACTGTTTGACATTGCGTTCACTTACGTTTATTTGAACGACACTTTCATTCTCCGAATTCTGCAGTAACGTGTAATTTCATTCCAAAAGCCAGAGACTGAAATCTGCAGCCTGCTTCATGTTTGTCAGTCACTGGATAAAGTGAACCAAGATCGTTGGATTGTTAGCTTATATTGAGATTATTATACCCCTGCTACGAAGTAACAGGGGGTATATAGTTGCTCATTCTGTCCGTCTGTCCTTCCGTCCCGAAACTTTGTCCGGAGCATATCTCTTAAAGTTGACATGCTAGGTTCACCAAACTTCACACATGTTAATCATTACCCATTGATGTGCCTTTTGCTATTTTAAATTTTAAATGTGTGCAACATGAGAGTCAGTAACATTCTTCACCAACGTCCACTTCATTGTGTGCAACATGGGAGATCAAGTTCAATTGTATGTCGGGTTTGTAATTTGGAAAACCTAAAAACAATGTTTCCATAAATTATTACTGTAATCAGTACATGGCAAAACTATTATCTAACATGTATATAAAGCTTAGTAGAGTCAGAGAAAGTCTTGTGAGCTGCTGATCCTTGTCACATTATATATATCAATATATCAGTCATTTCCATGTCCCGAAGTGGGGAGTGAGGGGTATGTGAGCTGTACTCACTTATACACTTTTAAAAAAAAAATTATGTTTTTTATTTCCCCAAAGGTATGGTTGTACAGCACAATTACATGATATGGCATAACAATGTACACCTCACTTCTACACTTGTTACATGAGCAAGTGTGTCGTACGACTTATACGAAACGAGGTGTGAAATTTTGTGTACCCAGAGCGAGAACGAGGGGACGATGCACAG